>NW_005054314.1:4697599-4702056 GCF_000277835.1 Geospiza fortis
ATGCTGAACCCTGCGTCATCAGAGAAAGGACACAGAGCAAGTACCTGCGCCACGCTCCTACTGCAGCAGGGAGTCACAGAGGCACCTGGCTCCTGCCACGAAACAAGAGGCTAGAAAAAACCACAAGTCTGAAACAGTTTAACACAGGACAAAAAAGGCACATTTTAATATGTACAGCAATGCATTTGGGCTATAAATTTACCCAACACAACTGAAAAAAATCCAAACTATGCTTTTATACTTATTCCATGGTGTCAGCCTCATTCCTAGCCACCTACCTTTCTCTGCATCTCTGAATGCTGCTATATACACACACAAACAAACAATTACGTCATGAATGTTCATTTAGGCTCCCAAGTTCAAGTAATAAAGTTCAAACTTGCATAGCATCTTATGCCACTCAGCCATAAACAGTTACGATTGCATATTAGCTGGAGCAGCCATCTCTTTCAATTCAGCCAGTTTTGGCTGGCCACCATTTTTTAAATTTTTTTTTTTTTTAATCCTTGAGTCAGAATGTTTCCTAAGTCACCAGCCCTGAGGGATGCCACAGACTTCAAAATGAACCTCTTGCTGTTGTTAAGATCCTCTTAAACCAGAAATTTAGAGTGTTGTCAAGAACAGTTTTAAAAATGTAATACTGTTTATTTTGCTTCAAAAACATTTCAGCATTCTAAACATACAAAAAAAACAGAACGTTGCAAATTTGTTTAAGTACAGAGTGTTTTTGAACTTCAGTTGCTGCACTGGCTCTTCACTTAGTTGACGATGAAGAGATGTCTACAGTTTCAGTTTAAAAACTACCGCACTTAACTAAAAAAACCCATACACTTCTCATGCCAGCTGAACCCCCTTCCACAACTAAGAATGGCAGCAGAATGCTATTTCACTATATACAGAAAGACAACTTTAAGCTAAATGGACGCCCACTGTAGTGTAAATAGATCTACCCTCACAGTGCATGCTTTGGGCCATGGCACCCCGGGGAACATACAGCCTCTCCAAGTCATCACTGCTCCTCTAAGGCATCATCACTCTAAGCATGTACCACAAGAATCTGTCTAGTTTTTACAAACTATAGATATGTACAGTTTATAACCCAGGATTTTCTAGCCAATAACCATATAGTAACACCACCTTACAAATTAAAAAAATGCTTGAAACATTTTTAAATGCTTTGTTACACCAACAGCAAAGTGCACAGAGTTAGGAGAACACTAGAGCGCCTTTTCATTTTAAAAATGTTTGGAAATATGTACAACTTTGATACAGTTTCAGGGTGCTCACTACACCCATGGCCACTTCATGTAAACCAGTTACAATTTCTAGAGCACTTTTAGAAACTACAACGCGATCGGAATCCAATTTTTTTTTTAATTAAGCCTAATAAGGGCAAGAGACACCATCTCAAATAAGAGGTGCTTCATTTATGGTGTTTCCCCTACTCTATGGTATTCACATGGAGACAAGTATTGTACAGTTTTATTCATCATCATCATCTTCATCCTCCTCTTCTTCATCCTCCTCCTCCTCTTCGTCTTCTTCCTCTACCTTTTTCCGAGCAGCTTTGGTTGCTGCTCCCTTTGCGCCATCAAACTTTCCTTTAGACTTGTAGTCTGCAACATCCTGCAAAGTCAAGGGGATGTCTTAATTTGCTCTAAGCAGCAAACACACACAGCATTTGTACAGGTGTTAAGGGAAAGGGACTGGCCTGCCCAGCTGTACCCCAGGGGCACACAGCTATGCAGACACCTCAGCATGCTCATGAACCAGGGAGCTCTGGAGCCCTGCACCATGGCCACTTCTCTGAGGAGGAGAAGAGAAGCCAGCCTCTCGAAGTTTCCTGATAATGGGACAAAGCTCCACTAACAGCACAGCAGACCCTTTTTGAAGCACCACGAGCAGCCCCTGCTGCACATCACTGGGGAAAGCTCGCTCTCCTTGCTGAAATCTGCCTGTGGATCTCCATCCTGCTCTGCCCCAACGTGTGCAAAGCTCAGCTATGCTGGGGCCAACTGAGCTGGGCCTATGTTAAAAAGCACATCAACAGAAGAGCTGGTACAGAGGAGGCACAAGTGACAACTCTCCTTACCTTCTCGTACTTCTCCTTCAGTTTAGCTGCCTTATTGTTGTAAGGCTGCTTTTCACCATCACTGAGGTTGTTCCACATTTCGCCCAGTTTCTTCGCTACATCCCCAATAGATATGCCAGGGTTTGTGGACTTGATCTTGGGGCGAAACTCTGAACAGAAGAGGAAGAAGCCAGACCTTGGGAAGAAACAGCAGAGGACAGTCAGCATTTGCAGCAGCACCCCTTCCTCCATCCCTCCCCCACAACACTGACACATGCATGAGCACACAGAGCAGAAACTTTTCTTTAACTTACAAAGTCAAACACAAGCTTCAATGTGTTTTGATTTTACTGAGGCCCAGACCTGCAGCCTCCTTCACTCAATGTTCTTTACTAATGAAGTGTTTTGTATCCCCTCGCTCAATTTCATCTTAGATACACAAGTCTCACTGTGACTCAGCCACTTGTGTCTTCCTATCAGGCACACAGAGTGTCTTCCTATGAGACACTCTTACCACTATGAGTTTAAGACTACCAAGCATTGACAGTTTGTGTCAGTGCCCTACACTCAAGACACAAGCTGCCTAGAAAGTTTACAAGACAGTATCACTACCAGTCCTGCTATACCAACACTGTGTCCCACATCTACCTCCTTCCTGGAAACCCATGTTACATACAGGGTGTGAAAACGAACCAAAACATTCATGCATTTAATGTCTCCAAGTTACTTACGGTGGTCGTTTAGGGGCATTGGGGTCCTTCTTCTTCTTGCCACCCTTAGCTGGTCCATAGTCCTTCATTTCTCTATCATATCGTACCTTATCAGCCTTCGCCATTTCATCAAATTTAGCCTTTTCCTTGCTTGACATGGTCTAAAAAACCAAAACATGAGACATCAAACTTGTGATTACCCAACTGTTCAATAGCTGGCAAACTTTATGTAAACAAGCCAACACATATCAACTCAATACGGGAGTTTCAGAATTTGTTTGTTTTTTTAACTGGACTGTCCTGTACAGGAAATCACAGCCACCACAGACACACTCAGCAACAAGGAAGCGACAGAAATGAGACAAGCACAGTCAGAGTCCTCCTTAGGACACACACCTGGAAGGAAGTAGCTGCTGAAGGGCATTGCTTGGGAATCGTAAAAAATGCCAGACTCTAGCAGAAGCCTCTAAATGGGCAGACACACAAGGCTAAAACGTTCAGTATTGCTACAGGCTCCAGCAGCACCTGACCAATGGCCAGGTCAGCTTGCCAAGAACAGCACACAGACCAAAAGAGCACCAACTCCCTTCATGTTCAGACACACACACATCATCCTAGCAGCTACTGCAAGAGGTTCTTTCAGGAAGTCACAAATTAAGGTACCTTCCACCTCTCTGAGCACTTCTTGGAAAACTCTGCAAAGTTGACTGGAACCTCTGGGTTCTTTTTCTTATGTTCCTCACGGCACGTCTGCACAAAGAAGGCATAGGCAGACATCTTGCCCTTGGGCTTCTTCGGATCGCCTTTAGCCATCTTCACTCTGTAGGGACAGAGGAAAAAATAACAAATAAATGATATTTACATGAATGCACACACCGATGCATGCATACACATATGGTGTGCATATATTTATAAACACACACACGCCCTCATCATCTTCTGACGTGATGTCCCATCAGAAACACACCCTTTTCTTTCCCCTGACACCTCTTACCATCCCCAATACAGAGACTTAAATTATTCTCCCTTGATACTTGGGTTGCAGACAAGCCAAGAGAAACTAGTCAGTGGATTTAAGTGTTACATTAATATATATTTACATCATGTCCAAAGACTGGAGACAGAGTATTAAATATACATACTTCTGCCTATTAAGCCTTATATATGAACTAATATAAAGTATCTGTTTTAGTTGGCTACCACACTGGGCTGGAGTGGCATGCACAGTGCCAGGCAGTGACTGATCCCTTCAGGAGCTGGAGTGTACATCTCAGCAGCTGCTGCCCAGGTAAGCAGGCAGGACAAATTAGCTGCCCCGAAAAAGTGCAATAACCTTTTATATGTAAAAAGGTCACAAATACAGGCTGACTTTAACCACGATAGGACCCGTGGAGCTCTGCGAGGTGAGTTGTGCTTGCTCTTGCTCCACCAAGTGACACATGTTTGAGGCATAGTGGTCAGTGCAAAGATGCAATCGGCAAGTTACCGAAACGACGGTGCTAACTTTTGGGCTCCATTTCTTTTCCTGCTTCCGTATAAAATTTTCCCCGCTTAATAAAAAATATCATAAGCCCACCACAGTATTTTCTATTTACAGCTTCTAAGTCCCTTAAAAATTTAATTTTTATTAGCACAGCGTTAATATTTAATTGCGCCCATTAACCCGCCAGGTGCAG
>NW_005054314.1:4704337-4712617 GCF_000277835.1 Geospiza fortis
CGGGACCAGGGGCAGCCCCGGCAGTATTCCCGGGACCCCCCCGGCCGGCAGCAGCCCCGTTATTGCCGCTTTCTGCCCTAAAGCCGTAAGTGCGGCTCCAGTTGCGGTGCACTGTTTGCGAAGCCAGCTACTACTGCGCGTAGTGGAACCGAGCCCAAAATAAACTCTGCTGACAGTCCCAACACACAACGGGTGGAGAGGGAACTACAGAGCAAGAAACTGCGTGCTTGTGCGGGGAGGAACAGAGTTTTACCCGCTCGTTCATCAAATAAAGTCCATTTGCATTACTAGTTCTTACACACTTTTACAGTTTGTTTGGTATTAACTTTCCAGGATTTGCGTGTTGTTAAAGAGGCTGGTTGCATACAAGGAAATCTTAAGTGTGCCCTGCTGACTGAAACCAGCCCAGTGTGACTCTAGGGCTCCTTTGGCTCTCTGCAAAGAGCTGTTTCCTATAGGGCGGCTGCCAAATGGTTAAACTGGTATTCGTGGCTGACCACAATTGTTGGTTGGCTCGGAAAAAAGAGCTGTTATTTTTAAGGATGGAGCGGTGAGACTCAGAAACCACCCCGTACTGTTATGGGCTGTTGGTAACTGCCGCCCTGTTACGATAGCCAGAAGAAACAGTTGCCCTCTTTAGGGAACAGATAGGAAAAAGGAGCCCCCACCCTGGGCTGAGGCGCTGTCAGGCGGCAGGGCTTTTTTTTTTCCGCCCTGTGCAGCCCTTGTGGCTGTAACAACATACGGTCACAGGTTGCCTTTGCCGGAAGAGATCAAAACAACACGGCTGAGGAGGCACACCAGAGTGCCAGCCTCCTGCTGACAGAGCCACTGGGAAGCACGCAGAATTTCACCCAGGGTTTTACCAGAGTCCTGCCTGGGTTTCTCCCTTAGGTTACGTCTCTAGCAAGCATCCAATCCAATTGTTGGCCCATGTGCATTAAATACTTATAGAGACCTTACAGCTATGCCTTTGGGCTTCTCAAATATGATAAAATCAGTCTTACTAGCCTCTTGCCCTATTTCTGCCTTCTCAAACCAAAAGTATAACAAGGGGGTTCGTTCATAAACATTAATGAGGTTACCTGAGGGACTGTATTCTGTAGCATCATCATAAAATAAGACAAGCAATACTACGGCAGGAAAATCTCTTTGTAGCTGACAAACATCCCTTTCACCTATTTTTAGGGATACTTTCAAGTGTTCCAAACTAGCTGAATAATTAAGGCTTTTTTTCTTGGCTCTTGAGTCGCACAATTTTTTTATTCTGGAGCACTTTGTTCCTCAAACCACAATCTCCCCCTCCAGAGCACACCAAGCAGAGAGCATTACTGAGGGGATGGAGCTGGCTTAGGAGAGACACCTGGCATTGAACATGCTGTCCCACAGGCATCTCCAGAGCATCCCCCGAGTTCTCATCAGCCAAAGGAAACATCCCCTAAGACACTTGTTCTAGGAAGGCCAGGAAAGTTTTGACAGCTGGCCAAGGGGCAAAGGAGATATTCTGGTAGCTGAGAGACAGCTGGGTTGGAGGTTTTATCCTAGCACTTGCAGCATGCTTTTGAAAGCAGAGGAGGGCTGAGTAGCAAATGGGTGAACATAACCCCCAGAGGGAAAGCTTCTACTCACCCCCAGAAGTACCACTGCTGCAATTCTCCTGTGCTGCCCTCAGCTCCACACATTGCACCTGTGTCTGGGCCCTTTCCTGCCGTGCTCCAAGAAAACCACACAGAAAGTTGGCTGAGCAAATCCAACCCTTTACTGCAAGCTCTTCCAGCCCATGCAGCCTCCCTTCCTCATGCAGCTCACCTCTCCTCTCCTGGCCCTTCTGGAGACAAGGCAGCTCACTAACCCAGCAAAAAGGAAACAAAGCCCAAAGTTCTACCTCCTTTTATGCTGGGGCAGCTTTCTGCTGGATTAGTGGACTGAATGAGTGTACCAAGGAGTGAGGTGACTACCAGAGCCAAGGCAAAGAAAGGAGCGTGCAGAAGGATACAGCCAGCAGCAGAGACACTCCCAAGTGTGGATTTGGTAACTTCTAGGGAGTTTTGGGGTTGTTTTGGTGTTTTTTTTTTTTTTTTTAATATTACGTATTACCATGTATTTAACTACAGGAAGCATGAGAAAAAACCCACAACTTAAAGAAACTTTAGGATGCCTGGCTTTTGGCACAGCAGGCAGCAATGTTTGCACTGATGCTAGGAGAGCTCAATACATAGTTCTGTACCTTCCCTTCAGAAAGTCCTGACCTGATCCCCACCAGGCAGGATCTCTTTTGCAAACACATTTTTAAGCAACCGTCAGCCTTACCCTATGTGCCACAGCAGGGACCCAGGTCAGTCAGTACCTTGAATATAAGGACTGAGGCCTAAAACCTTGGCCCCAAAGGTCCCATAGCAAGCAGACAGCTCCCAATACTTGCAGTGCTTGTTGCTAAGAAGATGGATGGCAAAGACTGTCCCAGGCAGAGTCACAAACACTGAATGCTCCTGGCCCATGTACTCCATGTTGGTGCTGCCCAAGAAACAGCAGAGGTACAAGCGGCTGGGTCCATGCTGTTACCTGCCAAGATGAAGCAGTCTCTTCTCTTCCACTGGAGATGATGGAACAAGGAGGCAGCTGTGAAAAAATCTGGAGCCACTGAGGACTCCTCCAACACATCAATAGACTACATAAACATACTTTAAATTCAGTAAAGTCATCCACAAATGAAATTGCCTTCTTCTGTTCCACATAATTGCCTGAAGTCTGTAGTAAGTTCACATATTACTCAGCCAACAGCCACATCTCATCTGGACATCAGTGACAGCTTGGTGGGATTGGCCTTCTGACAGCTCTGTCCATCTTCTGTTGTGCCAGAGGGCAGCAAATGAAGGCCCACTGTGTACTTGAGCTATTCAGAAACAGAAGTGCTGAAAAGGACCAGAGCTGTAAGTGAGCTTTGTGGAACACTGATCAGCTCCACAGCTCATCCAGCCATTCTCACAATGTCTCTCCACCCTCCCATTCCCTTCGGTGAGACCATGAATGCCTTGGAAGGATCATGGAGGACAACAACTGTGTGCTAAAGATTAGTCTCCAAGACCTTCAACAAGCTTCCCAGTATGAATCCAGATTGTCTTGATGTAGGAAGTTGGCCTGACATTAACTTGTGCTTGAGCTTTTGCTGATTGCACTGTGCCACACCTGGGATGATTTCAGCTGAAGAGTTGAAGTGATGTCTTTACTGGGCTTGTCCAATATTGGTCAGAGCACGTTGTGCTTGCTGTGTTGGACATCTTCCTCATGGGCAGCATCACCTACTAGTAGCTAGGAAGAGGCTGGTGTGACTTAACACATTGAAATTGTAAAGCATCTTAATGAATTGGAAGTACATCAGTCACAGAAAAATTATTTGGCCTTTCAATACAATGATATCCCCAAAATGAGTTATTGTGATGAAAAGCTTCCCAAACATACACCCTAATTTCCCAGAGGAATAAAATTGTCCTGGTTCTTATTTTGGAGGGGCAGCTCAAATACACAGTGCATTGTCAAAGCAGTTCCCTTACTGAGGGGCTTCTTGGGCTCAGATTTGGCAGCAGTTCTGGGAATACCCACATAAGCTCCTCTGGTCTGTAGCATACACGCTTGGACATGTGCTATTTCAGCCCATCATTTCTCAGTGCTGATACCTGAATTTCCACCTTTTTTATCTATCAGCTGATGCAGGTATCAGAAAGGCAAGAAAGTTTGCAGGGGCAAATAGCTGCAATGAGGCATTGGATACCAATACAGCATCAGTCCATTTGCTCTTTGCCCACCTTTGGAGTATGTTGAGCACATGACTGTGATGTAAATCAGAAGCATCTATGCTGTTGTGCCCCTGACCATGGCACTGGGGAGCTTATTTATGGCAAGGAGTAGAGGAGCCTTCAAGAAATCTCACAGGAAAGCTGTCTGCAGTCCTCCTGAGATAAGAAGTAATTTTCTGAGGCCTTCTAGACCACAGAATGTCATGGGTCACAGAAAAAAATAGAAATGTCCCACATGATTTCCACACATGGATTTTCTGATGCCCACAACCCGAGGCTGAATCCCAAAGAAGAAACACACTTGCTGTTCACAGGGTGAGGAAGTTCCAGAAAACATTTGTGAAAAATACTCAGCTCTCTCAGGCATGCAGCTTGGTTCCCATGAGATGTTGCTTCAAGCAACCTGGACATCCAATGTCAGCACACCAAAGATGTGCTCACCAGAAACAGGAACACCACATCAGGGACATCCCCTCTGTCACCAGGGTTTAGCTGCAAGGCAGGGCCAGCACAGGGCACCCTCCCCTAGCCCCACTGTGGCCCTTCCCGAGGATGGTCAGAGACAGCTGAGCTCCCTCTCAGCACCCTGTGAAACTGTCCTGGCCTGGGCACAGCAATCCCAGCACATCAGCAGAGCTACCAAACCATCCTGCCCTCGGCCAGCCGTTCCATTGTGGTCACTGAGCTGCAGCTCCAGCAGGATAATTGTAACTGCACTTGGGCTTCCACTTCTGTCTTCATTGCATCTCTTCAACACTCGGGCAAAACCCTCCAGTGGAGACTTGACCCGAATGAAAAGGCTGATATAAATACATCCGTGGGGTTCTGCCAGCAATTAGGAGTAAGGATGGGGGGAAAATCCCTCCTAGGAATCTAACAAAGCCAGGAAACCTTTTTAAGCAGAACCAGCCTATCAGAGTGACAGAGTTGACATTTAAGGTTGGATGGACAATAGCGACATGAAAAGTGTTAAATGACCTGTTTATCTCACCAGCATATTCATTAGGCTAGTTAGGGGGCTATTTCAAAAGCCTTCAGTGTGGACCTGGCTTCTCCCACCACTGACCTTCTGTGCTAACATGCAATGGAGATGAAGAGGCTCAATTAACCCTTCTCTAACTGGTATAGTCAAAAGCTGATTGAAGAGGTTTCATTTACAAGTCCGAGCTTTTTATTTTATTTTTAAACCAAGAGTGTAACTTCAGTAAAATGAGAAGGAATCCCTCCATATAAAACCCTCCCAGGCTTAGAACACTTGGGATTTCCACACATGGATTTTCTGATGCCCACAGCCTGAGGCTGAATTCCAAGTCCTGTAACTATAATAAAATATTTGTAATTGCTCACTGGGATCTCAGCCAGTTAGAATATTTCCTCTTTAACCTATGAAACAAAAAGAATTATCTTAAATACACGCTGAAAGTAGAAAATAAAATTAGCAATGGTGTTTAAGGAGCTTGGCAGCATGCAAGTTCACAGAGACAGAGGTTAATCTGTTCCCAATTCAACTATGAGAAACCTTATGTTCCAACAATTAAAATATTAGTTTAAATGACCAGGTGATTCCCCCCAAATTCCCCAATGGGGTGGCACAGCCTGTTATCCCCTGTAGCCATATCCCATTAAGCTGACACCTCTGCAGGAGTAGGATACACTCTCAGTTGCACACACAAAATTAATTATTGTCAAATGCACTTCATGGGGACTGAGGTGAGAAATACAAGTTAGAATAATTGACAGTCATACTAGGCAGCAGTTCAAAACCTCCTTGCAGTCTAACCACAGGCAAGATAAACAGAAACTCACGGTTACCTTCACAGGTGGCTCCCCCTGTGTCTTGTCATATTGTCCTCATTCCTCTCAGGGCTTTTCCCTTCCTTTTCTTTCTCCTCTCCCTGTTTTTGCTTCTCGTCACACTTTGGCCCTGGCTCTTTCCCAGCACATGCTGCCAGGATGCCCAGGGGGTGGCAGGCAGGCAATTTGCCCCTGCACACCTGCTCCACGAGATTTGCCACGGAGCACAGCACCTCCCACGCTCCCAGACTGCTGGAAATGGTGTGCCCCTACATTCCTGGCTTGTCTCTGCTCCCTCATCTAACACATCCCTCCTGCCACAACACTCTTTCTTCAGGCGTCTCCTTCCATGCTCAGCTACCACAGGGCCATCTGCTTTCATCATGTATTTTCTTTTTAAAGATGCACCATCCCAAGCCTTGTAAACCCTTAGCGACCTGGCATGAGAGCAACGAGCAAAAGTCAGCTTCAGAGGGGTCTTTCTGCTTCTGCTTCACATGCACAGAACTACACCAAAACCAAAAAACAAAACCAAACCAAAAAAAAAAACCACAAAAAACCCCCAACAACAACAAAAAACCAAACCCCCAAACAAACTAGCAAAAAAAAACCCCCAAAAAACAAGAAAAAAAAAACAGAACAAAAAAAAAAAAACACAAAAAAGGCATTTAATGAATGCAAAAAAGAAAAAAAAAATAAAAGCACATTTATCTACCTACCCCACCAAGCCAAAAACCAAAAGTAGAAAGACAGGACAACTGGAAACAACCTCTGCAAGTTTCCCATAGCCTTCAGAGAAGGTGGAATCGAGATGCAATTTTAAAGGAGAAGATTGTAAGTGTTTCCCTTGCACTTTAATTGGCAAGTAATCAAGACCACATTCAATGCAACACAAGTTCTTGCAATCACGCTGTGACAGCAGACCAAGAAACTCTATTAAGAATCCAATGCAATTACAACCCAACAGCAGTCCAGCAAAGGGCTGGATATAAAGGGAGGCATGACCCCACATTAGAGAGAAGTCAGTGATGATACAGCTGAGGTGTAGTTCAGGCACCACGGATGTGACACTGAACGAAGCAATCAGAACGTCTGGCACTGGAACAGGAAAGCTGCACTGGATACTTATTTCAGGACTCAGATCACTAAGTAACTGTTCCCAAAGTCAGGAATACCTGCTCCCACCCCACACCCAGCAGTATCTGCACTCCAGTGTGCATCCTTTCCTCTTTGGCCATCCTGCCACTGTCCACAGCTCCAAACAGGACCATGGCAGCACACAGCATGCTGACAACATGATGCTCCAAAAGCACTCACATTCAGATGAATGAAAGAGGAGAATGCTCTCCAATAAGCATAATCTTGGTGCTACTCTATCTCACACGTGTCTGAATGAAGCTTTGAGTCTGGCCGTGGTTTGCAACTTATCAAGCTAAGCTCCTGTCTGCAGTGTCACAGCGAGACAGGGAGTGACGAACAAAATCCTTGGCTAGAGAGAAGGAAAGATGAGTTCTCTCCACAGGAGCTGTGAGCTGAGTGCTGGGTCCCTTCCCCACCCAGTCAGGCTGCCCAGCAATCAGCTGCAGGGCTGCCATGCACAGTCCAGCTCCTCCAGCTGGCATCTGAACGAGGCTGAAGGTCTGGGTGTCGGGAAACACAGGGAACACTGGGGGATTCCAGCTGGGTGGGGAAACACACTGCTAGCACAACAGGCCTTTAGGAAGGGTTAAAAATCTAATTCTCAGAAAAGACAAATGCAGCATAGGCGCTGCAAAGGTGGAGGGGAAAGCAGCTTTTCTTGATCCATCACCTGCACTACACTGCTGGGACTTAAGATCTCCAAAACTGACTGTAAAGCTAGGAAAAGAATACATTGCCCATGCATGTAGGTGCAGGAGAAGCAAATGAAAAAATGTGAATTGAAGTTATAAGTGTCTACAGTTTAGGGGAATATTTAATTGGTTGTAAAAAAACCCATTGGGGTGACACTGCACAGGATGAGTCTTGCCTTCAAAGGGTCAAGCAGACCTTCAGTTAAAAAAGGAAGGTGAAAAACTGGCTCAGGAAAGTGCTCAAAGCCCTTTAAGCTTTCCCCACTCTTCCCCATGACCTCTCTGTCCCTATACTTTTTTTTTTTCTCTTCTTATAAATCTGTTCAGAAAATATTGTTTCCTTTTTGGTATCAGTTTTGTGCCATCACTTCACCATAGCAACAGACAGCAAACAGCAGTTCCAACAAGTGAAGTTGCTGGCTTGCTCAGGTAGGCTCTCCTGCTGCAGCAGCCCTGAGTGACTCCCTGCTTTTGGAAAAACAATCAGTTGCAGAATTCCAGCTTTATTTCCACTAAAAGAGAACTCACACAATCAGCTAAATGCCACCAATTAAACTATCAATGAGGCAGGGATATTTTCAGTACTGCACCTGTACACGGCTACACTGTTACTGCAGCACACCAGGCTGATTTTAGAGTAACCACCCCAAGTTCTGGCGACAGACAGGGCCACAAAGCCCCAGGTGCCATCCTGGGCAGTTTCCCTGCCCACACCTCTGTGCTGGCACCGGGCACAGCAAGGCCTGAGGCACCAGGGGCTGGGGGGGGGTTGTGAAAGATCCAAATCCAGCTGCCTCCCGAGCAGAGCCCAGCGGTGAGAAGGGATCTGAGCTGGAGCAAAAACTGAAGCACTTGAGGCT
>NW_005054314.1:4712693-4716744 GCF_000277835.1 Geospiza fortis
GTTTTGCAAGGCACAGTAGGGACTTGCATTAATATCTTTACATCACTGAAAAGCACAGGAAAGTCATAAACTGTGACAAGGTACCTAAGTCAGGTTGCTACCAACACTGATCCTTGATGATGTTGAAGGAACAATTGTTTTGGGGAGAAATGTAAAAATAAAGGGTGTAGATTTCTGCCAACTGCTCCTGAATTTCTCTTGCTTTACATTCATTGGACATCATGTTTTGTTAACATATTTGATTCCTGTTTTGCTTTGGAGTGTAGGAACATTACAGTGAATGAATAAAAAAATATATTTGAAATATATAGTGAAAATGTTTTGAAAAATATACTGAAAATGTTTTTTAAATTGCTTCATTTATGCACATTCTTTTTAGAGACATACATATGTATACAAGACACATTAAGAATCACTTTAAAGGAAGATGAACTTCCCCCCAAAAACTGTGCTATTTAAATTTTCTTTTAGGTTTGTTAACCCATTTTAGGTTTAAAAGACATTGTCTATTGAGATTGGGGACTGTCTTGTATATCTATAATTAACTTTTCCATTAACTACAACTTCTCATAGCAAGACAAGTGTTGGATAAAATTCCTCCAAATATCTCAGCTGTCTGCTTTTCCCCAACTAAAAGTAGATGCTTTTCAAAGAAACACAGCTTCAATGACAAAAGAAAGACAAACATATTGAAAATATTAAAGCAAAATAAAAATAAAAAATCTGCCAAACTTTCTTCCCAGTACCATCAGTGACAACACACTTTCAGGATATCAGCAGCAGCCTAGTGTGGCATTTAAGAATATCCAAATAGCTTAGACCCTGCACAGTCCCTGCTGTTCTTTGATTTATAAATTAGTGTCCAAATCCTGACCTCAGATACAAAACCCCACTGAATTCACTAGAATTTCACAGATGAAGTTCAGGACAGAAATCAGCTTTGAGCTGCTTAATTTTAATTGGCCCATACTATGTTTGCTGCTGGGAGATGTTTTTTTTTCCCACCACTACGCAAACTGGGAAGATAAAAATTTAGTAACTAAAAATGTTTCCCAGAATCCTACTTTCCTAAGGAAAAAAAAATGTAATTACATGTAAATGGCAGAGTTATTGATCTTACAGTGAACATGGTAACTGTGGTGTCTGGGCTGTCTTGTATTCTTTCTGTCCTTCCATCAGCTCACTTGTTTTCCATGTGGCTGCTCGTGTACTTACAATTGTGTCTGGTTATCATATGCTGAACATGATTGTTTTGCACTCAGATTTAGTCCCAGCATGAAAATTATTTGAAAATGGGTGGAAGAGAGAAACACAGCCATCATTTGAGAAACTCACACAGCAGAGTGCTCAAGGGCTTCCTTTCAGATTTGTTTTCCATACCAAGAAAAGGCATTGTTACAATGACAAGTGTGTTACAATAGGAAAATCATATGGGATGCAAAATTAAAATCTCAGTCACAGGTGCAGAATCGAGGCAGGAGAGGAGTGCACACACAGAACACTCGCACTGCTCTTTTCTCCCTGCTCCTAGGAAAAGCTGGCAGTGCCTTGTCCCTGCAGAGGTGACTCTGGGAGATGCCCAGTGCCCAGGGCAGGGTAGTGGAGCATCCCCAGCCCTGTGTCCTTCCCTGGCTCTGCTCAGGGCACTGCCTCCCCAGTCTCCAGTCAGCTCCAGTGCCCCCAGCTCCCCCAGCCTGGGTCCTGCTCCTCTCTAGCTCCATCTGAGCCTCTGCCCCTCTGCCAGCTCCTGGCGTTGCTCAGGGGGAGGCAGAGCCCACAGCAGGGGCAGCCAGTGGGACAGGGCCCAATTCCAGCCCCAGCTGAGAGCTCTCAGCACAGCCAGGCTCCTGGAGCCCACCAAAGGAACTGGGAACTTTCTGCTGCCTGTTCCACACCAGCAGGACTCTGCAGCACGGCCAGTGGGACTCCTGTGCTGTGCTAGGGCTTCTTCAGGGGAGCACAGGGTGGCACCTACACTCAGCCAACGATTTGAAACACACCTGGTGACAATTTAAAGTCACACTTGTCAAGCCAGTGCAGATCCAGACAGAAATCAGGTGGGATTTCCCCATGCACAGAGCATTCTGTATTTCTGAATGGCAGATTATGCTCCTCAAGTTCCTCTACTTCCAGCTATGAAGCATTTCTTCTCTCTTGTAGCAATTCTGGCCAACAACCCCCACTACTACTTACCCTCTTTGAATAATCACACCCTTACAGTACCTCTCACAGCCTAATGTTTTACAACGAAATCTGAGAAGCTCTGAATAATCCTAATAGCAGTTAGGCAGCAGCACTCGCACAATTATGATATAAAAGGTAAGTGTGCTCCCACCAGCTCTCCATTTAAATTTATAGTGATTGGTTCCATACAGTTACATGGTAAATGAAAAACATCCCCCAGCCTTCATTTAAGAGGTTTGTAGTAAATAAAAAAACGCTGAGGGTTGTGTGTTGGCATCCAGCCTGGCAGCTCCAGCGCAGGAAGGGGATCCAGGCTCCTTTTCCTAGGCACACATAAAATGCTGGGTGATGCAGGGCTCTGCTCCACGAGCACTGTGGCTGCAGCAAAGCCTGAGCAAGTCAGGCTGCTGGTCCTAAGGAACCTTCTCTGCCAGCCTGGGAGGGCAAAGGCAGAAATCACCTGTGCTGTGCTGCCACTGCTTTCCAGAGACACTCCAGCATCTCTGCAGGGTTTGGTGATGAAGCATTTCCCAGCCACGAGGCAGAATGGAGTTCCCTGATTAATTCAGTACACAGTGCCCTGATCACACTGAACAAGGGCTGGCAACTGTCAAATGTGTCAAGTGCTGACTAAATTTTTTTTTACAAGGAACACAGACCTGGAAGATTTTTAAACCTCTTCCAGAAACTAAAGACTGCTCTGTTGTTCTGAGCTTAGACTGCAGGGAAAACAGGTCTTCACTCATGAGAATTTAATTTCAGTACCTTCACTAGTACCTTTAGAAAATGCAACTTGGGTCTGACCCTCTTACAATTAACTTGCACAAGATCCTGTGCAAGTTAATTAGAAGAAAGGTGTAATTCTGCTACACAAAGCCAAGCATCTGGGGGATACTCAACCCTATCCTGCTACAAAGTACATCACTCCTGGGTGAAAACACCGAGGCACCTGCTCCCCTGTGCAGCCTGCAGGTCCCCTCTGCCCCTCAGCACCAGACCCACACCACAGCTTTGGAGTAAGGACAGCCAGCACAGCCACACAGGAGAAGTGCCCAAGGATGCTCTCCTCAGACCAGCTCCAAGAAGGGTTCTGCAGCCCAGTCAATCAGTACAGCAGGCACCAGAGAGGCTTTCATCATCTTTGCACTACCAACATCACCTGTGCATTGATTCTATGGTGCCCAAAACTTCCTTCCTTACCATGAGCCTGCATTGCTTCTCCTGGTGAGGAAGGGCAGATCCTTCAGGCTTTCACACCTTCACCAAGCTGTTTCCACAACAGTGCTCCACACCTTGCACTGCTGCAGTGTCCTGACACTTGTCCCCTCATGTCCCTCTCCATCCATTTCATCCCTAAAATAAATAAATGAGAGAAGGCATTGCTGGCTGAGCCTCAGCCCTACACAGCCCACCCTACTGATAGTCCCTGCTGTGAGACTCCTCTCCCCAGAGCTGCTGGACACAGCCCAGCCTGTCTCCACCACCCTGCTTCAGCCCTCCCCGTTGCACACCGACATAAAGGGATATCGCCTGCCTCTAATTTGCTGGGATTTCACACCAAGAAATGAATGCCAGTGTTTGTGTGCAGGGTGAAAGTCACTAGCCGTGCAACATCCACTGTCAGACTGCAGCTCCTGGCCCAGCTGGCTGTGGCTGGCATCCACCTTGCAACCCCCCCATTATTATATCCCAGGCTCACCCTGTACTTAAGGAAGTTCTCCCCTCCCTACAAGAGGACACAGAACAGACCTGTTTGTGTTTCCCAAGGCACCCTGGGAAGGCAGTGGTGAGGGAAGGGCTGTGCCAAACGGCCCCAGTGAATCCCTGAGGAGGAGAAGTGGCTGTGCCCCCTCCCCAGCTCCAGCAG
>NW_005054314.1:4716754-4735557 GCF_000277835.1 Geospiza fortis
AAACAGGGCAAAAGCAGACACTGCAGAGCTGTGATTGATGTCACCAGGGCACGGCACGGCTGGGGAGGTCCCTCCCTGCTGCAGGAGAAACACTCCAGCACACTGCTCTCTCTCTGCTCACACATCCTGCCCCTGGCATCACAGCACAGCTAGAGGCGAAGCCTGCTATGAGATTGTCACCTCTGCTACGAGATTGTCACCTCTGCTCCTCAGACTCTGGCAGTGCCCAGATCTCCCTGGGCTTGTGGCTACGGTGCCACCCTACAGAGGCAGAGGAAGGGCTGGGGCACCCCTGACAGAGTGCCTTCACACAGTACCCCTCAGTCCCTGTGCTTTGGAGCAGCACGGGCAGCTCTACCGTTCAGGAGCACTGAGTGAAGAGCTCCAGCAGAGCTGGCAGCCAGCTTGCCTGCAGGAAGAGTTAACTGGGTGGAAGGAGGCAGAGGAATAAAAGGCCTTCCTTTCTGTGTTTGTCAGGCAACAGGTCACACATGCTTGCAGACAGATCGCAAAGCCTGTCTCTACTCTCACATTTCCTCTCTTCCTTTCTCTGACGCTTTCCTGACATATCTTCTTGTGCACTTTGCTCAGCTTTTGAAGTAACACTCCTCCCTGCTTGTTCTCCTTCCCACTCCTTGTCACTGAAGTCCTGCTGCTGTCATCACACTCCCATCAGACTTCTCCTTTCAACTGTGCGTTTCCACGCTGTCTCTCCCAACTGTCACACACGCTTCTGGTTCAAACATCTGTTCCTCCCCCTCCCAGGGAAGTTGCTCCAAAACAAGCTGCTTTCTGTCTGAATGGCAGGGAGGAGAGATTTGGTGGTACATGTGGCACCACACGACCATCGTGCTGCCAAGGGAAAGGCTCCTCTTCTGTGATTTGGTCACATCAGTCCCCAGGGCTACAGGCTCAAGGCCTCCTTATTGTGCCAGGAAGGAGAGTGAGGAGCCTGTTTCCTGCACCTCACAGCCTGGTTGCTCTGGGCTCAGCCTCTGCTCTGCAGGGAAGCAGAGGAAGGGGACACTTGCTGCCCTGCACAGAGGGAAAGTCTGCATGATCACTCTGCCCATGCAAGAATGGCTCGGCCCAGGGGAGCACCGAGAGGCCAGCAAGGAACTGACAAGTTACAGGAGCATTGTGGCTGCCCAGTGCCCAAGAGCTGGTGCTGCCTGCTGATTTCAAAGGTCTCGTGTCACTGCAGGTGAGTCCCAGGCCAGTTCCAAACTCACAGTGGGGCTAACCCAGGCAGCATGGCCAGCAGGGTGTCCTGCACAGCCTGCCAGTACCACGGGGCTCCGAGGCACAGCACATCTCCAGGCCTGTGCAGAGGCCACAGCAGCCCCCCTGCTGCACACCCAGCCCCACTGGCACCCTCAGGAAAGAGAACAAGTGGTCTCTGGCCTGCTGCTTGCCCTGTCCCCATGTGCTGGCTGGAGGCGAGGCCCCAAAACAGGTGTCAGAACATAGAGAGGAAGGTTCAGAGAGGTTTTATCAGCATTGCTAAGTTCTGCCCATTGTGAAGAAACAGAAATGTAGTTTCTATTCTATTCCCTTTTCAGCTGCTTATAAGTTTTTCAAACAGATTCCTATTCAGGGTGAAATGTTCAGTGCTTGGTCTCAGATCAGAGATGATTTCTTTTATTTTCCCCTACAGGAACTGTGAGCAAAATACTAAATGGAGTAGATTTGGAGTTTGGGGAGCATGAGCAATCAGATATTTCCCCCTTGTTCCCTCTGATACCATATGTTCCAGTTGGAAATTTTACACTTGCAGACTGGTAACTTGTAAATGGTGGAGATGATAGACTTCAAATGTTCTCATTGAGAGGCAGAAAACAAACCCAGATTTAACAAAATAATTGGTTCAATACTGTTAAGATGAGTTTAAAGAATTCTGATAATGCTTTCCCCTTCCGTCATGTCCCAGGAGAGACAAGTACACACATTTTATTTCAATCTCTCTGCTGTAATTTTAAGGATAGCTGACAAGAGGTGGTCTTTGTTAAGATGTATCTATTTGCTTTGAAATCCAAAGAAGTTCAGCATTTCCAGGCTGCCAGAAATCACAGACTTATTATTTAAGGAACTTTTGAGCTGTGCTGTCAAACCCATCAGAAGTCTGTACACTGCACAGCTCCCATTCAATGCATTTTTGTGCTCATTTACAAACTCTGCAGTGGAATTGCTTGAAGCTTTATTCCCTCAACTTGAAACTCACTTAAAACTAAAGCCAGGGAACCCCAGTGTTCTTGTAAAGGCATGTTTGGAAACCCAGCCTTACAGAAGGCTATATTGACACCTTTATTGTCAGCTAGGTCACTTAAAACATCACAGTCTATCTAGCTGATTTTTTTTTTTTACTTCAAAGTCAGGCCTGCAAACCCCAGGTGAGCTTTGGATAACCTGTTAATGCTCTGCATGTTGGTATAAATGCAGAAGTTACAAGGCAGACAATCAGCTTTGAGCACTGAGAGTTCCTGATCACAAGTGCTCTGCCATGATCAGACCCATGCATGCACCACACCCAGAGATGGTCATTTACATTCTCTTTTCCAGGGCCAGGTTCACTAAGGGGGACAATACTCCTGTTTCCCTCTCCCACTGCACAGCACAGATGTCCTTTTGTGTCTGGGGAGACACTGAGCAGCTGCCCAGCCCATCCTGCTTCCCCCACTCCATCCACGGTGCCACTCGCAGCTGAGAGAGGCACCGCTGACAGCTCACGTGTGTTTAACAACTTGGGCAGCACCAGAACATCCCAGCACACTGTGGCACAGTAAAACAGGACACAAAAATCACCCTGCTTGAGCTGCAACTCACCGCACACCAGGGCTGGCAGACCATCCAGGAGGCAGGTGATGGCTCTCTTCCAATCCCACTGACCAAAGTGACCCAGCAGCCACCTGGAACACAGCAAGAGATGAAATCTCTGGCAAGCAGCTCCCAGCCTGTGCTCTGCCTCCACAGCATCTGGCACCAGCTACTTTCACCTCAAGCCCCTGATGCCTTTGATCTCCCAGATAGGTATGGACCTTAATGATTCATGATTGTTACATGAGTGCCACCTGCAAGCAGGGAAGCTCCACACCAGCCTGCAAAGGTTATGGGATAGCTGTGGGCTCCCCTCCCCAGCCCCTCCTGGGAGATACTTCCTTACACCAGTCTCACAGCATGGCAATTCTATTAAGTGCTATGGAATTAATCATGATTTATGCCAGTTGAAAGGAGAGAATAACCTGTATCCTCACCTCCTGTACCACTGGTACTGCTCTAATCTTGTTCATACTTCCAAGTGCTTTATTCCAGGCAGGTTGTTAGAATTACTTTGTGCCTGTACCCTTAAGCTCTGGTCATTCTTTGCTGTAATTCCTTGCTGTGGCTTCTGGAAAGGTGTTTTTCTCCCTCCACTCCCCACAATAAATGAGTTTGTCACTTGAAATATACTGCCAATGTGTTACATGTCCCACAGTGTTTGTGGTTATATCAGAAGTGTTTGTTTATAGCACCATAATTCAGCAATATCTTGATTACAGGAGAGATGGTGTTGTAACTCACTGTGGCTTGAGAGAATATTATTTTTTCTTTTCCTTTAATATAAAATGTTGATTTTCAGTCAATACACTGAAAGAAAAAGGTGCAGTTGTTGCCCTAGTAACCAGCTGCCTTGTAAACCATGAGATGGTTGGAGCACAAGGTGTTAATTGTTCCAAGTGCTGCTTGTGGTCAAGGGTACAAGCTAGAATGGGAGAGATCACAAGAAACATCTGGGAAGATAAAGTCAGCTGGTGTGAGGTTGGAGAAAGCCTAGCAGGTAAAGTGAGAAGTTCCACTGCCACCAGAGGTGCAGGGTGAGTGGAATTGTGGCCTCATGTGAAAGTCCCTGAGTGGAGCCTGCAAGAGCACAGCACACCCTGGGAGCTCGATGGGTTTTACCAGGCACACTGAGGGTTCAGCACTCCATCACCACAGGCAGCAGCTCCCCCTGACAATGCTCATTCCCTTCTCCCCAACAAACCCGTCTCCATTTACCCTTCTGCTCTGTGTCCTGGTGTCTTGCTATGCTCTGCTCCAGAGGGTTCCTCCCTTCAGCACGGATTTAGGCTCGTCCTTCCCATCACACACCTACCTGGGTTGCAGCACACCTCACTGCCCTGCTGAGCAGGTCCTGCTCTCTTTGCGTGGCACAGCCTGGCACAGCTCAGTACAACATCTCCCTGGCTGACCCTGCTGTGCCCATCCTGGCTCTGCTGAGGGCCAGGAGGGCAGAGTGAGCACAGAGCATCTGTGCCGCTGCCCCAGCCCTGTGTGAGGCACAGCCCCCAAATCCAGTGGGTTTTGTGCTGGGAGGCAGCACAGGACGACTCTGTGTGCAAGAGAGGAAGGGAGAAAGGGAGAAGGGCTGCCTGGGGGTTTCCCTCCCGTGCCTCCTCCCTCAGACCAAAGCAAGCTGGCAAGCAGCAGCCTCCTGCTCCTCAGCATCTGCCACCTTCCCCTCTCTCCCCCTGCCCAGTCCTTGCCACCTGGAGAGCAAACAGCAATACAGGTCTGGGGGGAGCTTTCCTGCTTTGTAGCAATTTACCATGTCTGAATGCCTACCGAACCTGCCAGCATGTGCATTCCCCTAGGAAATAAAGGCAAGGAGCACAGGAAACATGGTATATTTGCAGGATAAGCCCCTCCCAGGGGCAGGGTTATGCTAAGCAGGTGCCTCTGCCCCAGCATGGGACGTGGATTACATCTACAGACAGCAACATATGGAGAGGAGGGCTCATGTCCTGCAGAGAAAAAGGATGGGACACCAGGATTTTCCCCCCTTGGACTCCATTGTCCAGGGATGTATTCCTGATGTCTCATTAACTTCTAGGGGGCAGTTTTTTCCCCCTGTTGCTTTTATTTACTAACTCTTGGTGTTGATACTTTGCAATAAAGGCATTGCAGTGAGCCATGCCACAAAGCCCTGAGTGCAATCTAATGACATGTCACACTGGGGATGAAGCCTACATTTAAGCAGAGGCTTATTTTCTTTCTCTTGCTTCCCCTGGTCCAGCTGGCCATGACAATGCAGCCACCTTCCTCTCAGCACAGCCTGATGCAGACCTCTGCTGCTGATCAGGGCTGGGATTTCTGCCATTCATCCTTTACACTAAGAAAACACAGTTTCAGTGAATAAAGCTGAGAAATCATTAATTTTTCCAAGCAGAGAGTGCCTGGGCAGCACTTCAGATAGTAAAGCTGCATTTTAACTGGGATCTGTGGGAAAGGCTGAAAAATAAAGATGAATGAGTTTGGTTGGGTAATTAGATAATAAAATTGAAGGCTCTGGAGTTTAGCCCAGAAATATAACCCAGTATATGTGGCTGGCCAGCCTGCTCACTCTCCTACTGCTGGCAGCACTGTCTTAACCCAGCAAGGAGACCTGTCCTTCAGAGTCCCAGCACAGAAAAGCATTTGTGTAGCACAGGATCAGTGGCACAGGACAATCCTGCCCTCTGCCAGACTCCCAGCAGCTGGATTTGCTCCCCACAGGTGCTGCAGGACTCAAAGTGGGCTTCCCAAACCCAGAGGGGAGTTGGGCGCTGGAACAGGCTCCTCATGGTCACAGCACCAAGCCTGACAGAGTTCAAGAAGCATTTGAATAATGCTGTCAGGAACACGGTGTGATTCTGCGGCTCTCCTGTGCAGGGTCAGGGGTTGGACTTGATGATCCTTGTGGGTCTCTTCCAATGCAGGAGATTCTATGATTCTATGGACTCCCATGCATATCTTGGGCCAGTAAATACTACTGTGGCTCTGTAGAGGGTGGTGTTTCAGGGTAAAAAGGGCAGCAGAGCCAGTCTGAAAGGAAAACTGGGAGTGATTTTGCTTTCTGAGTGACTGTTTTCCTAGATTCAGTTTTCAAATTGCTGCAGAGCTGAAAAGCAAAGCAAAGCAAAGGCAAGTTCTCTCCGACTTGGGAAATACTTCAAAAATACAGCAAACTCATTTTGAAAGGCACTTTGTCAGCTGCCCTATTTTTAGGATTGACTCCTACAGGTCCTTCCTTCAATGATAACAGTTTTGCCTGAGCAATGACTAGGGACTGCAGGATTTAGGCTTTTAATAAAGCAATTGTGTAATTAAAAATAAATGGGTCTCTAGTGTCACTATTTAAAAGAAAAGAAAACTTAGATCAAATAAGGCATTTCTTTCTTTTTGGTTTAGTCTGCTTGGATCATGCAGAGCTTTAATGACGCAGTCACAAATGTTGTATTTAAAAGGCCTCTTAGTTGCTGAGAGGAGCCCCAGGAGAGGGCTATTAACTGGCCAAATTAGGCTATTTATTTTTGTGAGTTTTGCAAGTTTGAAAAAGAGAGGCACATTTTCACTTAGGAGAGTGATATTTCAAATAGGTCACAGGAAACTCTGGCAGGCGGGGAGCAGAGCAGAGCGTCAGTAGGAAAACATTAACCAGAGACATTTTGCAAGTGTAAGTCGACATTTGGGTTCCTAATGGCTTCTGAAGTCCATTCAAAAATCTTTCAGGGAACATAAAATAGGGGCAAGGCACTGCAGCTGCGCAGGAGCCCCAGCCTGATCCTGAATCCCTTAAAAATGGCAGAGCCATGCCCTGGGTGCTGCTGTGAGAGAGCCCAGGGCTGCCAGCACAGCCAGCGGGAGGTGTTTGGAGGAGATGGACTCTGCCTTTGGTCAGAAGAGAGCTGAGGCTCACAGCCAGTCAGTCCCAAAACCTCACTGCACCTTCCCTGCCTTTAGCTTTGATTTTGATTCTTAGGACAAGCCATGAACTTCATTTTCCTCTCACATAATCACAGCCCAGAGACAATCAGGAGTGACTTCAGTAAATTGTGTAAATCAAGCTGCATGTACACCTTCAGCATCAGGCACAATAGATTTTAAATACAGGGTGGGAAAGGTGTCTCCACACCACCTCTGCAGGCACAACACATGCTCACCAAGTATATACATATATATATATACCTATATATACACCAAATGTGCATATATATACACCTTTTCCTCCTTTTACCTTTGCAAACAGAATCAATTACCTTAAAGCCCACTCAGGAATGATTCAGGTGAAATTACATTGAAGGACTGCCCCACCTCCCATTACCTTCAGCAGCTGAGGATGAAGTTACCCAGGAGTTAAGAAGCCTCTGTGGCAATGTCAGGCTGTCACTGAATCCTGTCCTGCTCCAGCAGGGCTGGGGTCCCTTGAGCGGCTGCCACACAAGCAACAAGAGCAGCACAGCACCTGGATATAAAAGTTTTGCAGGATCAGGGTGAGAAAATAAATGATATAGTAAGATAATAAAAAGCAGTGTTCCTAGAAAGTGAGGTCTAATGGGTTCTTCTTGGTGGATTATAAATCCAGCAGCCATACACATCATAAGACAAAACCAAAGTTAAATAACCACATGCCTATTAGAGCAATCTTCCTCAAGTTCATTCCCTACATAAACTGGGTAATTGAGGACTCAAAGTACTGGCACGTGTGAGGCTGGGACTGTTGCTTCAGTGCTTCCACCAGTGAATAACAAATCTCTATGAAAACACCTTTGTGTGACTGTGGTGGAACAGGTTCTCAGTACCACATTCTGCTCCTCTGGCTGGTGATCAGGAGGAGTTGGGGATGCTTTGTGCCTGGTGTTTTCACAGGAATTCAGGTTTTTTATGACTCAGACAAATCAGTGCTTCGCTGGATCAGAATTACTGGTGTAAAGGGAGCTGAAAGGGAAATTTGGAGCTTCACCAAAAACCTTGTCAGTCCATACACAAAATGTCAGACAGATCTGGCCCACAGCTTTGTTCTTCTCACAATCACTTGTACTCTGTCATAGTAACATAAAACAGCCCATCCCATCCTGAACCAACCCAACCAAAACCACCAAAACCAGGAGCGGTTTCCGAGAGGGCCTTGTCCTGCACTGGAAACAACACTGCACACTCAGCAAGAGGAAACCAGAGGTAGAGAGAGTCCCTGCAGCTGTGTCATAGAAGAAATCCCTGCTCTGACCCACGTGGCATGTGACAGGGGGAGCATATTTTTCAGAGGTGAGGAGGGAATTTATAGGTACAGGGAAAGCACAAACATATTGCTTGTCTGTTTGGCATGAAGGAAGCTATAAATAGTGTGACAATTGTCTCCAGAAACCCAGGACAACCTCTGCCCTGATTGCCAACCACACACTGTCCCTTTGGACTTTACTGATGCCATGCAGGCTGCAGTCACCAGCTCAGCTGACTCAGTTGTCTGTTATTGCCTTTAAAACTGCCCTAGCAAACGCTGCCTTTTCCAACGAGAGCCAGAGGCTGGTTCTCTGCCTCAGACAAACCTGCTGCAGCTCCAGTGCTGATCATCATCCAGTTGAACACTAGAGCTCTCCAGCTGGACCCTGTGCCTGCTTCATGGTTGTAATTTTTCCAGACCTCCTCTGTATATTAGCTTAGCCTGGCAATATTTATTTAGCAGATAAAACTTTAATGCTGCTCCTGTAGAAATGGTTTGCAATATATTAACAAGGCCCTAATATTAGTCAAAAGCATTTTTCATGTGCCCCCAAATGTTTGGTGTAAAAGAATCAGCAGATGCCAAAGATGACAAGTTAACCAATAGGTAAAACAGAGGGATGAGGGTGATCAGGGGCACCATAAACCAATCTCTCCTCCAGAACCTTGCAGCTCACACCATGCTGTGTATAATGCATGCAAGGTTATTGTTTAAAACAATACAATATGATCCAAGTCCATCCAGACACAAAGAAATAATTCATCCTTTTCCCATGGATGGGCACAAAACAAACCATGCCATAGTGCCATCCAGGACAAATAGGTGTTTCTTGTTCCATGCATCTGGATGGACTCACACTGCCTGCCTGGCTGAAGTGGGGTTTCAGGAAGGCCTGCAAAGATTTGGGTCACTCTTGCTTTCCCTAAACCACCCCATCCCCTGCTCCCCTCCCAGGCACAGCCAGGGGCATCACAGCCCATCCAGCCCCAGTGACAAACAGCTCCTCCTGGCCCCATGCTGGGGTCACCTTCCCCAGGGAAGGGCAGAGACATTCCTCATGGTGATGGGGGCTGGCAGTGCCCACTGCACAAACCTCCCCCTGGCCTGTTTTCTTTCTTTCTCTGTTTCCCCATTCAGGAAAAAGCTTCTGTCACAACAGCTGCTGATTCATTTTCTGACTTGGTGCCGAGCATGCCAGACATAACATTTGTTTGCTGCCAAAGTGGTAAAAACAATGACTTACCAGCTCATTTTTCTTCAGTTGATTATGTGGTGGGGGGAGATAGGAGCTTTAATTAAAATTAGATAAGGAGGAGAATAAATCCACTGAGATGCAAAGAGCAATGCTCTGGAAGGCAGGAGAGGGGAGGGCATCTGAGGAGGTGCAGGAATAACCATCACTAAACAAAGGACAACAAGGGAGTCCATGGGCAGTGGTGAGGGATCTGTGGTCCCTTGCTGCCCTTCACCAACTTCTCATCCCTACACTTTCCACCATCCAGATGTCAACAGCTTCCCAGACCAGTAACTCTCAGATCCAACGCTTTGCCTGCCACACTGAGAGGAGAGAAGCCACCTGAAGATGGCTCCAGTGAGGGCAGACAGGTATACTGGTCTTTGAGCCTTTCCATTTTTCTTCCCTGATTTGTCTTCCGTGATGGAGGAGTCCCACCATTAACATTTATTTGCTTCTTCAAACACTGACTAATGATTTACTCAGCAGAGACAATCTACATCAATCCACATTTTGGAATTGCTCAGGGCAGAGTGACTGGACTGAGATTTTGGCTTGCCTGTTTAACACTAGAGCCAAGTCTGGCTCCAGTGAGTGAAAGTCATGGCAATAACCAGAGTGAGGGTGAGAACCTGCTGTGGATGAACCATCCAAAGCCATTATCCCAACATGACCATTATCATTTCATCTGATGATAAAGAAAAGCCTAAATCATTCAGAGGCCACAAGAGAGATTTTTAAGGCAGATGGGGAACAATCCTCCCACAGGTGGAATGTGGCTGTGTGGTCAGATGCTACAATTCAAACCAAGGGCTCAGCAAGGACTACTTATCCCATGCCTGGTAACCTCTCCAAACATATGAGGAGGAAAAGCTCACTTTTATACTTCACGAGCTCTTGCATTCTTTGCTTTAAATAGTTGTTTGCTCTCTTCATCTGAGGGGAATACAAAGAATGGCTATTTGCAAATGCAAAACCCAAGATCAAGGAGTCATTCTTGTTCACCAGAGAAAATAAAATAGACACTAGAGAAGCTCTTTAGAAGGAAGGAAAGAAGGATTTTCAAGAATACCAAATGAAGCACCGAGATACCACCAACAAGCCACTGAAAAAGCTACACACCTTCTTGGAATATTTTTGGAAAATCACCTCATTATGTCAAATTGTATTCAGAACCTGAAAGGAGTATCTCCACCACCACACTCTCACAGAATGGGGAAGAGGGGATTTAAGAGGTATCTTATGTTCTCCACTCTTCTCTGTTACACAACTAAACTGTTCTTTCCTTGACTTGCTCTACCTGCATCACTTCACAGGTCTTGTATACACTGTCTCCTTGGATGGCATTGCTAAATTCCTTCACTATAGCAAAATGTAAGTGTTTAAGAAAATCTCAAGTTGCTCTCTTAACCAACCATGTTACAACACCACCAAGAAATGTTTCTCCCTCCCATGACCTTTCGCTGATTCAGATCCTACAGAGAGCAACGCTCAAGCTGTGGATTGACATACCTGACCATCCAGAGACACCCTGCCCTTCCTGGCTTCAGCTGGACCTGTAGTTTCCCAGCACCTTTGCAAATTAAGTCTAGAAAACATTAAATTGTATTGCTGCATAAGGACCTTCATTTCCAGTCTTTTATCAGCAGTAATGATATTGCCATTCTGTACACTAGACCTGTTTTTGTAATACTATGGTTCATCAGAAGTTTTTATGTTAATACCAAATCAGAAATAATACACATGTGATTCATAATAACCTAACTGAATGGCTGCACTGAATGTATTGTAAGAAATTCTGGTTAGGCAAGAAACTCATTAAAGAAATAGTGACTACTATTATCCCACAGCATATATTGTTCTACTGGAAAGTTTCCTTGAGTAGTTTCTTTAATTAGCAGTTTGATATTTTGAAATAGTGTGATCTCCACAACACACGATTTGTAACACAGACTTGGCTGGCAAAACTAAGGAAAACAAGCAATCTTTTCATAGTTTGCATCTCTAGGGCATATCTTGTCATTTGCTGCTGTATATATGTGTATAACTTAGTGACAGTGTTCTTGTGGGATTTTGATTCTTAAAAGTTACTTAGATAAAGACCTTTTTTATTGGAACATTATATATTGTCTTTTTTTTTTCTTTTTTAGAAAATCCACATAAAATATTTGCATAACTTTGGGCTGTTCAAATAGAAGACATTGACCCCAGCTGTGTTCTGGTGAATGAATCATTTATGTAGGAGCTCATTGCACAGAACGTATGGTATTTTATCTTTGCTGGGTTTCTGCCAAATACAGTCTGCAACAATTTTTCCCCTTTGCCGCATTTACTGCTTGATATCCCTTAAAATATCCCAGCTCCAAGTGTGAGAAAGCAAAACAGATTCTGGCCAGCTCTGGCTGAGAGCTGTTTGTGTGGATACCCCTGCGCTGGCACCGAGGTGCTCTTGTTTTTGGAGAACATCCATTCCAGATCTGAGACTCTCCTTGCACTGACTGCTTTTAATAAACATGGAATCAAAGTTAATTTAAACCTGCAGGGAACTGCAGAAGCCCAGGAGCAAGGGAAAACAGGGATCCTCTTCATAAACATAGGAACTGCCCCAGTGAGAGAGACAAACTTCCACTGCCTTGAACATCCCAAGCCCTGCACCTGCAGGGAAAGCCTGCAGGGAGCGAGGGAGGGTGTTCCTGCCACTGCTCTGCTCAGTTACAGCTATCCTCCAGGTATCACTTAACTGGAATTTGGGCAAGACATATTTCTGCCCAGAAGGGCAGGGAAAAAGATTATTTCATTAAGTGACTGAGGCAGTGCATGACCAAAGCCACTATTACAGCAGGTTTGATTTGAAACGCTGAGGGAGAGGTCAGGCTCTCTCCACACTGATCTCCCGGGGGAGAGCAGATAAGGCAGAGTGCTAAGGTTTCCAGCTCCCACATGAATAGATAAGGTCTGAATGAGCAGCCTCATCTGTAGGCTGCTTCCCTAAGTGTTTTTCATAGCTTTCACTGGAAACCCTCATACCTTTCTACACTGAATCACATAATTATGGTTTCCACAAGAAATTCAGAGCAGGATCTCCTCCCACAAAATTTCCTCTCACCTGCACTCCTTTCATCACCAAAGATGACTATTTGTCAGCACTATCTCTGCTGCTGAAAGGGTTCACAAGCAGCTCAATTTAGCAGCCAGAGTCAAGAATATTTCCCCATGTGCAAGCTTCTAAAATGTGTTTTTGTGTGGCATGAGCATCTCCATGAGGAATCCCTCATTCAGGACACACTTGCAGCCTCAATGTGTTCTCCCTGCTAAGCAAGGAGCTTCTTTCACAACAGACAGCCTCCACCAGCAGGAGGTTACCTTCCAGTTTCCCAGGAAAGCCTTGCTCAGATGGAGATATTGCTAGCAGGATGCAGCCCCATCAATCTCTGCCATCCCATTCCTTCTGCCTGAGCTGTTCCCTGTCATAGGAGGCTCCCTCTCCATCACAACCTCCCACGTGCAACAGGAATATAATAGCCTGGTTAAACCTGACCTGGGTAAACTCCAAATACAGACAGCACAGTGCTCTGAAGGTCACCAGTTAATTCATCTTTCAGCAGCAGATTATTTCTGATGTGAAATGTTTGCTCCTATTCCCTCAAGAAAGCAAGCCAGAGTTTATCTGGTGTGAAGGACAGCTCTGCAAGTCCTTCCTGAGAGTCACCCTAGAACCTGCACTGACACCAGTGCCAGTGTTCCAGAGCTGAAAGTGCTGCTGTAATCACACTGTTGTACAAACTCCAGTTTTGGTTGCTCATAACTTCATCTATAATTAATTGTTTAGGCTGAAAATTTCTCCAGCTGGATTCAGCCTCAGGCTAAACTCTCATTTTGGCTGAAATGGCTCGTGTCTCTCCCAAGAATATATTTAAGGAAAAAAACTCTCTTTTGCCCCTGTTAAAAGGGTCTTTTTTGTAATTTACTGAAATGTTCTCAGAACTCCATGCTTCTAAAAGCAGCATTTGAAATACTGGCAGACTTGGCTGTTGTGAGACATGTCTCTTCATATTGTCAGGGGGAGAGAAGGATCACAATTTGGCCGTTTTCAGCCTCAGACTTTAATATATATAAACATGTATAGGTATGTAGATCCATACACACACACATATATTTAACTCTGACTGCCCTCAGTGCTGAGCAAGCCTGGTGCCCCACTGTGCCAGACACACCAGTGAGGGGACACACACAGAATCCAGCAGAGACCAAGGACACCTCTGCAGCAGTTCAAAAGCAGTTCAGTAAAGAGCTTCTGTCTACTCTGAGAACAGCCAGAGGTGTCTCTACAGAGGGCTGTTCTACAGTGAGACAGAAGTGGAGAAAACGAGTATATGATCACTCATTATAAAGAGCACAGCACAGTGCAGGGGGGCTGAATGCAGCCTGCATGAACAACCTAAAGCTTCCTTCTTCAGGAATATCTGAAGTTGAAACCTTATGACAGGCTAAAGATGTTGTACCCACTTTCAGAGTGATTTCTGGCCATGCAAAACCAGGCAGAAAGCACACCGGGCTGCAGAGAACAAACCCTAGAAACACAGGAAGTCTTGAAAAATCTCAACTGAAAAGTGAAAATTACTTAATTAATTTTTTTACCAATTCAATAGAGTCCAGAGATGTCATTAGAAAAAGAAACCCCAGCACACATCTGCCTCTGAGCTAACCGGGAAAGCAAAATGGCCCCGCTCTAACTAAGAAATTAAACCACTTTTAGACAGTTCTTACTACTCTGTGAACATGAGTCAGTACAAGTGAAAATGGTGCACAGATGGGCCAGCACAGAAGCAACAGAAGTGCCGTGATATTTACAAGGGGGAAAAAAAAATCTTCCTTTACAAGTGTAAATATACCAGAGAAATCATCGGCTTTGATGTAGCAAACACTCCACCAGGGACAGCACCAGGAGGAAGAGGCATGGCAGACACTGCATCTGGAAGACAGTAGGCTCAAAGCACTGAGCTCTTCCAACGAGTCACAACACACACAAACATGCCAGACACACAGACCATCCCATAGTCTTCATGCAAGCAGCAGCAAGGGGCCAAGCACTGGAGGCCATGCAGAGAGGCTGAGAAGGAAAGAATTGTGGTGAGTATTGGGTCTAACAGCTGGAAAGAGCATTGTGAGAGCCCCACCAGCCTGGGCTCTGGTGCGCTGCCCACAACACCAGACATGCACCAGCTCAGACACACAAATCAAAGCTGGTGGTGTTCTGCATGGAGCCAGGAAAGCAACACCTGAAGCACTCTGTCCAGCTCTGGGGTCCTCAGCACAGCAAGGACATGGACCTGCTGGAACAGCACCAGAGGGAAAAGATCCAGAGAGACTTTAATACATCTTCCAGTACCTAAAGGGGCTACAAGAAAGATGGAGACAAACATTTCACCAGGGGTTGTTGCAATAGGACAAGGGGTAATGGTTTTAACTAAAAGAGTTGACTTTAAACAGATGCAAGGAAAAGTTTTTTTACAATGAGGGTGGAGAAACACTGGCACATGTTGCCCAGAGAGGTGGGAAATGCCTCATCCCTGGAAACATGCAAGGTCAGGTCAGATGGGGCTATGAACAACCTGATGTTTGGCCTGAACTAGATGACCTTTAAAAGGTACCTTCCAACCCAAATTATTCTATGATTTTTGGGGCCCTCAGCCTCTCACAGAGCAGCAATAACACAGGGGGTCTTTTTCTTCAGCCTCTCTCAGGTCTCCCCCTCAGTGCAAGCTGCTCTGAGTTCACAGCGAGAGCATGGGGCTGAGCTCTCCAGACTAATCACATTCCTCCCCACACGTCTTCCCCTCACCTGTAAAACAGCAGTAACAATATTTACACTTCTGCAGTTGGCTCAGGATGTGGAATGAAAATTTAATTATCATCAGTGCTATTCACCGGTGAGGAACAGCTCCCAGGCTGCTCAAAGCAGGAACGAGACGAGCCCGAGGAGCCCAGAGTGGAGCTGCAGGAGACAGCACAAATCTCATCCCAGTGGCAAAAAGGTGTGGCAGCTTTGAATGGGAGAGAAATAGCTTCCCCATCCCTTATGAACTTGGTTATAGTGAATTATCATAGAATTTTGTAATGGGTTTCCAGTCTGCAGGTCAGGCAGACTGCTGCCATTCAATGCTCTGCCCACTGGCTCTGCAGTGACACATACTTGTGTTCTACGGGAAAACCATTTTTAAACAATAAATCCAGCTTTCCAAACCTCTCACCTCCCCTGGGTCCCTCTAACAACTTTTGTAGGTTTGTGCTACATTGTCTCACTCCTGAAGACCTTTTTTTCCCCAGTGTTGCGTGAAAGACCCAAGCACAGCAGGAGAAATTAATTAACAGAGCAGACAGCTATTCTGCCATCAAATGAACAAAATTAAACAGTACCAGAGACTTACACTCATAGTCACCCCTAAGTGTTGCACATGACAACAGCAGGGAAAACACAGTCCAGACTGTTGTTTTAATGTTGATAATATTCCAAAATCCACAGCGCTTACCAATTTCTCAGTGGAAATAAAACCTTTGACACCAGTGGGAATTCTGTCTAGGCATGAAAGCTGGCTGTTGTACTATGATCTAGCAGTAAGAGTCTGTTTTGATTGTCAGATGTTTAGCACCATTCCCTTCTATGCCTGCCCAGAGCACCTGGACTGACAAGCTGAGGACAAAACTTGAATACATCTGTGCACCCACGTGCTTTCTGCCAAGGCTTGTGCTGCTGAGGAGCTGGTTCTGTTCTCCACTACAGGCAGGGTTTATTTATGCTTTGCAATCACCTCCCAGCAGCTGGAGGGCTGCCTGATGTGTCAGTCTGCTCTGCTGGCTTTTTGCATCTCAGCGGGTTTGTTACTGCTCAGATGCTGACCAGGACTGGGCTGCTAATTTCTCCCAAAATCATGAAGATGTTAAGGAATATAGGGGGAGGGAAGGGGAGAAGGAAAGCATTATGGTACAGCAACAGTAAGAGGGAAAAGAGTTAAAATGAAGACAGGAACAAAATTCAAAGGCGCACGAGTGTAAGACAGCATCACTTCAGGCATGTGTCAAAATAGTGTCAGATTTCTCTCTGTTCATTAAGTCAACAGTTAAACACCCACCAGCTCTGCTTTTTACTAGCCCTGGAGTTTTGCTGCACCTGGAGAACCTCTCTGTGACATCAGCAGTAGAAACAACTGGGTTTGTCAGCAGATAACCTCATTCATGAATAGGCTGAGTAACCCCTTCCAGTCGTGTCACCATGAGGGCCACGAGCAGGGGTCGGGTCACAGACTCCGTGTGGTGGAGAGCAGCCCAAGCACAACAGAAGCAGTGGGAATATGGCCTTAATTTTAACAATTATTCCTAGTTTTAAGTCACACGTAACAGCACTTAGTATTTGTCCCCAGAGTTTGATGAAAAGAAAATCATCCCTATAATACTAAATAAAAAGCATCAAATTCATATCTGTCCAGCTAAGGTGGTAAAGATCACCAGCCTGCAGTGAGGAATGGTCCCAGCAAGGGAACATGCGTGCATTTTGGGAAGAATGCCCCCTCTCCAGCACTTGGGGTTCTTAACTCCCTCATTTACAGAGAAAGAACCTGACACATGAGTGTCACACACTGCTTTCCAACAGGACTTTGAACCTGTAACATTATTTGATATAAAATTACTTCCCAATTATAAAATTTTGTGGTGCGGCTACAGAAGACCCAAGCAACCTACATGCAATAACTTAGGAATAAAATGTTAGTTTCCCTTTTTGTACATAACTTTTATTATACTCGTTGGAACTTTTCCATTCCAGGTAGAAGGATGAGTAAACAAGCAAACCCTTATTTACAAAAGAGGGGTAACATTGTCCAAGGGAGAGTGCATATTAGATTGAGACTGTGGTAATTTCCTAGGACTGTATTTAGATGAAAGAATCTGGGGTTTTTAGCAGTTTTGGCCTCAGAAGTCTTCCCAAGGGACACATATAATTTAGCTGTGATAAGTCTCCCTTAGGTTTAGGAGCCAAGAAGACAGACTCATCTCTCTTCTGCAAGAGCCAGCATCCAGAACTTGGCAACAAACACACTTTGCTCCCCGGCAGTGTCAACCCTGAGCTGTACCTGCTCTTTGCCATTACACCACCCCAGGCACATAAATCAGCCCTGTCCAGTCTGAGGGAAAATCCCACACAGACACCTTGGCTGCCCTGACACTACCTGTTCTGCACTCCAATTTCCACACTTCTCAGTCCAAATAAGGCTGCTTTATGCACTGTTTTATTACTTCAGGTAATACTGCACACTCTCAGCAAGAGGAACAAAGACTTTGGTGAAAGCAACCTTGTTTGTCTGAGGGTTTTGGGGTTTTTCCCGTAAAAAAAAAAAAATTCTCCCCACTTGTAACTATGAACATTCCTCAGCAGTCCTCACCTCAGTCAGCCAAAAATCACATGAGGTCTTTCTGAAAAACTAAGTTCTGTGCAATGAAGTTATTAACTGCTGGGAAAGGCAGAAAAGCTTTTTTACAGCTGTTCATTGATGCACTGAACGTCACCTTACACTCTATAGCCCTTTTGGATTCTGCAGACTTCTGGAGTAGGCTAAGAGAAAACAAAAATCTTGGCCAGAGCAGTTACACTGCTTCTTGAGACATGTTTTTTTTTTTGGGTTCAGGCCTCAGATTCTCAGCCAGCAATTTCTGTCCCTGGTGGAAATTGAAGAAACAAAACAAAACTCCCAAAAAACTGAAACAAACAAACAAAAAACCCAAAACAAAACAAAAACCCAAACCAAACGAAACACCCACAAAAAACCAAAGCAAAACCCAAATAAAAACAAACAAACAAAAAGCCCCCATAAACCACCAGCAAAATAAAACAAAAACCACCCACAAAACACAGCAGGTTTTCTGCTTTTTAGGAATCCAGAGAACAAATATGAGTTCCTAAGGCATTTGCAAGGGATGTGAATTGAGCCCAAAGCCCCAGCAGCCTTCCATGGAAGATCCCAGTTATTATTCTGACAAAAGCCAGCAGTGTCTGGCTCCAGACCAGAGTGCTCCCAGACACACAGCGCTGGGGAGTGGGAGAGGAGCAGCCTGGCCTTGCCAGCTCCCATTTGGCGCCCTGTGAGCCCATCCCTGTGCACATCCAGTCCTGCTCCCACAGAAGGGGACAGCCTGGTCCACCTGATGCTGAAGTCCCCACACTGATGCTTATCCTGTCCACACAACAGCTTTAATGACTCAGAAACTTTTCACAAAGGGACCACGGCTTGTGCTGCTCCCTTCAGTTTCAGACAGGTGCACAAACCCCTTGGTTTAACCAACTGGCTGTCATCCTGCAGTGAATGAGGCCAGAATTAACTTTCTCTGTTTAATTTATGTTTCAACGTTTTTATTCTAAAACTGTACATGGATGCTGGGGTACCAGCAGGTGAATTTCATTGGTACACAAACCATACCAAGCAGTCCTGTTCTCATCCCTGTGTGCTCCTGCAGCAGTACACCACTCCTCACACCCAGTCTGCTGCTCAGCTTCCTTTCCTCTTT
>NW_005054314.1:4735619-4739181 GCF_000277835.1 Geospiza fortis
TCGCAGCAGGAACAACCAGGTTTGAAATGAGAGAAAATGCTTGGCAGGTGCTCCCAGGGGACTGGCCAAAAATAACTGCGCTCTCTAGTTAACGTCCATCCGAGTATTACTAACATTTCTCCTTTAAGAGTGCAGCTGAAGCATTTGATTTACACAAGGTGAGGCATTTGTTTGCAGCCGCCCGGCAGACCCAGCACACAACAGGGAACAGTCAAACCCATTTCAATCACCTATGTAAGGTGCCCGCGCTCTCCATACACACAAGGCATCTTTTAGGGTGTGATTAACTGTAATTAGGAACCTACCTCTCACCTTTGATTATAGCAGTAGTCTAGACAGCCAGTGTTGGCAGAGAACTGACAGACTTAAAATTACCTTGTACAAAAATTCCCCAATGCGTCGGTTATGCAAGGAAACAGACCGGAGGCTCTCTGGGAAGAGGGTTACACGGAGCAGCACTCGACACTTGGCAGCAGTGAGGAGCAGGTAAGGCTGTTTACAGGGAGCTCTACTCAGCCGTGACTTCCACCGGGAGCTGCCGCGGGCTGAGCGAGCCGGGTCCGGAGCCCCGAGCGGCTCCTTGCGCTGGCACCGCAGAGCAAAGGCTGCTGGATGTCAGCTCTGGCTCAGCACCAGGGCCGGCAGCGTGGCCAGCCGCCAGCCCGCTGCTCAGGAAAACCTACTGAAAACCTGCTCCTTCCTTCGGCACGGGTATGCAGCTGCGGCTGAGGAACCCGGGAATATCCATCCTCCGGTCCTGCAGCCGCGGGCTGCTGCGTGGGGCAGGCTGCTTCTACCTCTCATCGCCTACTACTGCTTGTAACTCTCACCTCCTACTACTGCTTGCAGCTCTCATCTATCTCCTACTACTGCTTGCCTCCTTTTTTTTTTTTAAGGAATCACTTGGATCATAACTTTAATCAAGACTTTAGAAAACAAAGCATTTTAAAAATTTGGCCAAATGCACTCCAGCTTCATTAAAGAATTTAAAAGCTCCCCCGCCAAATTAGCAAATTTTTTAACTTAAAAAAGAATTGTACTATTTGAAAATACTGTCATAAAACAATACCTCAGGCAGGAGATAGACTAAGGTTGAAACATAGTTCAGCCCCTGAAATTACTTGCTTTAAATTGTGTATTTTCATTTTCCATCTCAGATAACTGTGTGGCAAAGCTGTGCATTGCTACATGACAGCTCGTTCTGCTTTTAAAACAGCAGCCCTTCAGTAGTAGCTAAATTGATGCCTTTTATAGGTCTATCACTTCCCGAGGGTAATTGATTAGCGCCTGTGAGGGGCTCTGAGATCCAACAGATTACATGTTCTGAGCCTGCTAAATTATTTGAATAGATTTAGGAAGAAAAAGATTCAGAATTCTGTGTGATCCAGTATTACCTTTCCCAATCAGCATTTCCCCTTCCCATATTTTTGGCTCAGTTACAAAACAAGTGTGCTAAACCCAGGGAGCAAGAAGAGTTGAGCATGACACCTGTTAAAATATAACAGAGAGCGAGTATATTTTTCCACGGAGAGTTTCTCTGATGACTGTTTATTCCGCTATTTAAAGATTACAGCTTTAATCTCGCTCAAGAGAAGAAAATGGAAAGGTCACAGCTCCGTGGAGCTCGGAGCGATCCGCCGGGCAGACGGCAGCCATACAACACGCAGTGCTCGAGGCTCCAGCCTCACAACACATCCTCTGTGGTGCAATTTGGAACCATTTAAACTCAGCTGCCTTAAACACAGCCCGAACCAAGAATAGCCTCGGCTCCCGGGCACAGGTCAGGCGATGCTGAGTCACTTGCTGGCCGGCGCCCAGGCTTTCCAGCTGCCTTGGGCTCGGCCTCCTTAAAGACCCAACTTGTGCCTGCCGCACGCAGCCCAGCTCCAGCTGGGCACGACCAGCCAGGGCTGGCACCCTCGGATGCCGGGGGTTTAGCCAGATGCTTGATTCCAATACGAATTCCAGGTTCGTGCCGCCCTGTTTCCCTCCAGCTTCGGAGCGCAGCGCTGCTGCTGCCTCTCTGCCCATTCAAAGCTACATTCATACATCTCTTTGTAATTATGAATCAACTCCCAGGCATCGGCGCACACCCCAGGCTCACGCAGAACGGCAAACAATATACTGTCACGGGTTGCATCAGCTGCACGATGCTCTCTCATGCCTTCAGGCTTGCTAAAGCTGATCCAACGCTAATATAATAATAGCCTTTTTACCCGCCTCCTCCCCCAACAATTACCGGAGGCTTGGAAAGCCATTGAAATGCAAATAGCACACGGAGAGGTTATTGGGAACCAGGCTGGGAAGGTACAAATGCTGTCCCGCTAGTTTCCTTTAGTTTGAAACGAACGGGACTGTAGTCCTGATTTTCTCTTTGTATAAACAGGGAGAGAGGCAATATAGTGGATGTACAGACGGCCAAGTGTAGGAGCTGAAGTGCATCTTCTCCAGTACAGCTTCTCTTATCTGGGACCCCTGTTACCCCCCTCAGCAGCTGCAGTCAGCACAGCACGCGTCTGTAGCTCCGGTAATACCAGCGTGCCCAACTGCACAAACTCACAGAACGCGCGCAGTGTGGGTGTGAAAGATCTTGCCCCTACAACGCAAGGCAGTGTGGAGGGTGCGGTTTGCGCTGTGGCCAGATGAAAGTCAGAAATACAGCATCCCTCTCCCTGCTATCCCACCGCATCCTTCAGCCCAGGCGCTCCTACAGGGGACAGGACCCCCTCCCTGCCCCCCGCCCCATCATGGTCTGTTTGCCTGCTGTCTTTTCAGGTAATGTTTCTACCGAGGACAAAAAAAAAAAGGGCTTTCTGGACCCAGGGCAGTCCTGACACTCGGCTGGAGCAGCCACCAACAGCAGCGTGCACCATGCTGTGAGGTGACACGGGACTACGATGACCCAGACACTTCAGCCTCTGAGTCCCCAGTAAAGCTTCAGGAATACCTCCTAAAAATAGGCTGCACCCTCATCCCCTTTTCTGTAGCAAAACAACCTGTAAATATCGCAAAGAAGATATTTACCCTGTTATAAACAAATTCCTACCCCCGTTCAAAAGAGCCATAGAGAAGAGGGTCCAGCAGCCGGAGCACAAGGGGGTAACTTGTTTGCTTTGGCGAGAAGGCGGCTGAGGCAAATCTAACGGCAGTTTAGAGCTACTCAAGCGCAGTTATTAACGCGACAGAGCCAACACAGCTGGGGGTGATGGCTAAAGGGCCAGTGGGAGGGGCAGAGTGAACCCAGGAGAATCTTCTTGCCAAGGTATACAGCACGGCCATTGATCATCTCTGGGGAGGCTGGGGAGCTTTCAGCCCTGGAGGTGTTCAGAGGTGGCTGTGGCTGATGTAACCTGGTGTCCATGGGTCCCGCTCCAATGGGGCCTTTGGGCTGGAGACCTCCAGAGGTCGCTTCCAGCCAACAATTCCATAGCTCCGTAACCTCCACGTTAAACACTTGGCATTAGAGCGTGAAACTGCGGCAGCTCCTTCCCCTGTACTTCTGTACGGTCCCTGGAGCAGGGCACAGCTCCCAGGCAGCGCCACCGCCCCAACCCAGCGGGAA
>NW_005054314.1:4740123-4764030 GCF_000277835.1 Geospiza fortis
CTGACGGACGCATCGCGGCTGCCTTCGGGTGACAGTGTGACAGCGATGCTTAAGAGGCGCGATGCTGCAGGTATAAAGCTCTGGAGCCGCCTGGGGCTCAGTTAATCCTTAACAGAGGTAGCCATGGAGTCACCGCCAAAGGAGTTTGGGTTTGTCTGTCTGCTCGCTGAGCTGTTGGATTAGAGGATTCTCTGTGTGACCCAAATTTGTCGGGCTGCTGGTTGTATTCTCACTCTTTTTTTGTCCCGCTGTTATTTCTGCAGATCAGAACAGTCTAACCCAGAAATCGTTCCCAGCTAAGCAGCAACTAGGAAGGAAAAAATAAAATACTGTTTTTAGGAGAGTAGGAAGGAAGAAATTAAAATCAATGCAAAGTTTACCACAACTCTTTGTCTCCTTAAAAAACCCCAACGGTACTTTAAAAAAGCTGTGTGTTTGAATTCAAAAGAAACGTCTTTCTAAAGATTATACAGAGGAAATATACAAGAATTATGTAAAAAGCCTCAGGAAAGTTTTTCTAAACAAAATCTGCTATTAACCAGGAGGCACCCGGCAAGCACAGACTGGTTAGAAGATAACATCGAAGCAGATAGCAAACTGAAACCCAAGGAGCTCTTGCTGTTGGAATAGATTAGGTTTTCCATGAGTCAGCCTGGAATTAGTTTGTTTGCGTTTGGTGCCTACCTGTTTGTGTACCTGGAATGGTAACAGCGTGGTACACAGTTGCTTATGCTGACCAGGTTAGCGGCTGCATTTTTAATTGATGGATATCAGTTTGACAGGCTGAGCTGAGACGGTGCATAAAATCTTGATTTTGGGTTTAAAAAAAAAATCTCATTAGTCCGTACTAAAGCTATTTGCATTTTGTGTTTTTCGCAATGTGGGTAAACAAAAATGCTGTTTTGGAGCTCTTGGGCTGCAGAGTCCAGCTCTTAAATATCCTTGGCTGTGTTTGTATCAAAATGAATTTCACTGAAACATTCATAAATCATTCCTGCCAGCGTGAGGCTTCACAGGTAATTGAACAACATTAAGTTTGTCTCCTCTCTGAACAGTTTAAATTGCCTCTCCGTGGCAATCACTGTGCAAGGGGGAGTTTTCTGCTCTTGGCTCCCGTCCCGTGGAGCACACCGAGCCGGGGTGCCGGTGTGCAGCGCAGCCTCTCACCGGGCCTCTGCTCCCTGCCCCGGCTATCCCGGCAGCGGCTCTCCCAGCCCGTGGGTGGGAGCCTGCTCCTCCCTCCCTCTCTCTCTCCCAGATGTGTTGGAACGGCTTTGCAGCACCCTGAGAGAGCCTTGGGAGCCCTTCCCCACCTGAGCACTGGCCTGGCCTTTTGGGTACCAGCACAACCTCCCTGCCATCAACCTGTACCCATGGGATGAGAACAGGTGGTGGCAGGGCAGTGGTGTCCCAGGCAGGGCATTCTCTGCCATTTCTTCAGAACAGCAGCAATAGAAATCACACTTCTTCATTGCCTCTGTTCCCCAGCAGTTTTTTTTTGTTGTTGTTGTTGGGGGTTTTTTTGGGTTTTTTTTTTTTTTGATTCTTGTTCTGAACCAGCCGCTCCCGTAGTGCTGAAGGCAGGCTGTGGGCAGCCCAGTCTCTTGGAAGCTCAGAGATTTACAAATTACCAAGAACTAAGAATAAAAAAACAACAAAATCAGTACCTAGCATGATTCCTGCAACCACGGTCCACCTGTACCACTGACACAAGACTGATGATGTGTGTGTTGTCTGTGACTGTCCAGTAAAGCAGGAGCAAACTTCACTGCTTAATTGGAAAAAAAATGGATTTGGGTTTCTCTTTGATCACATTCTAGTGCATTTTGCTTCATTGATGGCTGTGTGCTTCAGTGCCCTGTCCGGGCTATCAGACACAGCTGTGCCACATCTGTCTGTGCCTCCAAGCTGCCTCTGTTCACAGCCTGTCTGCCTGTGGCTGCAGTGCTGGAAACAGGCACTGCTTGTAGGGCACCAACCCACTGGCCAGTGCTGCTAAACTCTGCCCTGTTCCCAGTGTGTTGGGAAGCAGGAGCATTAAAGTACTTTGAGACGGTGGAGAAAACCAAACACCCTGCAAAGCCTATTGGCTGCAGCCAGCGGCAGGCATTCCCCATGCCAGCACATTACATGGTGTTTTAAATTCACAGATCTGTGACTTTTCCAGAATGTAGTTATGTTTCATGTTTATGAGTCATCCAGGGTTAACCACATGCTTCTGGAAAACAGTAAGAGTCGAGCAAGAAGCTTACCAGTGTTGTTGTTTTCCCCTCTCCTGTCCTCAGTCTCATAAGCCAGTACAGAAATGCATTGATGTGTTTTCTTTGAAAGCTGGCAACTCTGACATCTGAGGGCTTGTTGGAGGGAGCACAAGGTTTCCTCTCGCAGGCCGGGCAGAAGGGGCACGGGCAGTTTTTGTGCTTTACCTTTTGTAAGAAAACCTTCTCTCCACAAGCCGCGGTAAGAGCAGTTGGGCGTGTCCTCCGAAGTTGCCACCTCAGCATGACAAGCTGCGTTGTCACCCGTGTCTTCACAGGCAGCATCTCACAAATCCCCTCTCCTGCCGAGTGTGGCTACCAGCACCCAGCAGCAATGACAGTAATTACTGGAACGTGAAGGCAATATCAGGCAGTGCAGTTAGCTCGGTGTAACTGCTGCACAGATGGCCGCGGTCCCTGCAGGCAGCTCCCCTGCACCCGCCCCACACCACAGTGCTCAAAGGAGGGCGCAGGCAAAGCAGAAAGGAGCCATCTCTTCTCCAGATGTTTTTTTCAGCTGTCTGGACTCTGTTTTGCAGTGGGCAGCTGTGGATGCAGCTGGCAGAAAAGGGGTGCCAGTGCCAGGTGACCCTGTGTCTCTGTGCCCCATCACTTGCTAGAGTCACTCGCCGTGGATGTTCCAGAAGAGTTGCAGGGAGGAATTATTTGGAGTAGAACAGAAAAGCTGGGTTTGGCATTGTTGTAGAAACTAAAGGAGATAGCAGCATTGTATAAAGCTGCTAAAAATATTTCTTATAATACATTATTGTGTTATTAAAGTTATAATTACCAGGTATCAGTGGTGAGTCAAAGTAATACATTTAAAGAATAATTTTACTTGGATAATGTCTTTAGTGTATATGACAAAGCAGGAGAAGCCAAATTGGTTTTCTTACAAATTATCTCTCATCTTTGAACACATATGCATTAATTAAATGTGCCATGCTCAGATATTTATGTACATAGCTGTGGAAATAATTAATTTTCATGGTTCTACTTGTATTTAGATTTTTTTTCTTCCACCAGCCTAGTGATAAACATGCTTGGAAATTGCTGTTTAACTCTTGAGGGTTTTTTTCCCCCTCTACAAAAATGTGATTTTTTTCTTATATCTGTTGCAAGTGTTTCAGCCCTTAAAGCACATAAAACAGAAGTGTCTATTGATCTCCTGAGCTGACTAGAATAAACCTTTAAAACTACTCGGTTTAAACCCAAATTTGTTTTCTTGTTGGAGGAATATCTCCTGGAGGTTTAAGGCATTAACTTTACAATTAACTAAAAGAAAAACTGGGGTTTTATTAGACATTGCTTCTGAAGCCACTCTAGTAACAAAACATATGCTTAATAAACTACATAACACTGAAGGCAAAGAGAAAAGCTTTGCAATAATTCCTTTGTAAGCTGATTGATACAATTCACAATCAGGGGAAGTGCTCAAATAGAAGAAAGCAGGAGAAGATGAACATGGCACATCAAAATGTAGAACATGAAAGGACTTTGAAAGGGAAACTTCAAAGTTGGGGATCCAGATGCTGGAGTCACTAGCTGTGATTTAGGATGTGAGCACAGGAACGTGACTGCTGAGGGAACAGTGTGTTTGAGAAGGAAACAGAGTCCTGATACAAGCCATGGCACAGAGAGAGGTGAGTGCTGCCTTGCACTCACAGGGATTTCAGTGGAGCTGCCCAGGGTCAGCTTTGGGTTTGATCTTCTGAGAGCTCAGCCTGCTGCTGTGATGGGGGTGAAGTTAATGCTAATACATATTTATGAAACTGCCTTGCAGTCACTCCAAAATCCTTTTCCTTTGCTTTTCAGTCTTGTCTAGGAAACCCAGAAACTTACTGTGGGAGGAGAACTGGGGCCACAGGCAGAAAGCTGATGCTGAGTGTGAGCTCTGTTTTCCAGCCACATGAGCAGCATCTCCAGGGAAGGAGATGGCCAGGTTGCTGTAGGGTCTGGTGTGGTCATCACATACGTATGTAAAAAAACCAAAGCAAGTGAAACCAGAGGCATTGGCAAGATTTTGGAGATGGTGGCTCAGACAGGGAGGAGGGACACTGAGAACAGCATCATTCTGCTGTTGCAAGGCTCTGCAGGCTGGTACAGGGTTGTCTCCAGCAAACAAGGTGCTGGGGAAAGAGAGCTGCACAGAATTTTGCTTGCCCTTTGAAATGCTCTCTTTGCCCATGCACAAAGAAGTCTGGGTAAAAGAACTTGTCAAAGTTGGAATAATCTTACTGAAATCCTGCTTCAGAAGGATGTGCTCCAGGTTGGGTGTTCAGTAACTGCAGTTCTGGCTCTGGGAGAGTAGAGGGCAAAAGCTAAACAAGCAGAAGAGGTTTCCAGCCCCAGCTGTGGATGGCAAAGAGGTGCTTGTGCTGCAGAACAAGTGTTAGATAGCTGATGAGATTTTGAACAGCCCATTAGTCTGTGTCCCTAAAGCTTTGTCTGCTGGCAAAAGTGTCCTTGTTCGGGGTAGGAGCTTGGGGAATGCCTCTGTCTTAATGTCTGATCTCTATATGATCTTTCTGTAGGGTGAACTTGAGCAGCTTGGTGGGACATCTCTGTGGTGACCAGACACCTCAATTCAGGTGTTGCTGCTACTGCAGGACTTGGGTCATCTTTCCAGACAGTAAAATCTGAGTGAAAGTAATGCCAGGCTAAATGCAGACTCCTCTTGGAGCTTTGCTGAGTTTCCACTACAGAGCCTGAAGAAGTAGAAAGACTCAGAATTGGTGCAACTTCACCCTGGCACATTTTCTCACCCTGGAAGTTCTTTTGGTCAGAAAATCACAGAATCAATTAGCTCAGAAAAGACCTGTGAGATCATTGAGACCAACCTGTGACCAAAGACCACCATGTCAACCACACAATGGCACTGAGTGCCACGTCCAGTCTCTTAAACATCTCCAGGGACAGTGCCTCCACCATCTCCTTGGGCAGTCCATCCTAATGTTTCATCAGCCTTTCAGTGAAGAAATTCCTCCTGAAGTGCAACCTAAAATCACCATGCAGCCTTATGCCAATGCAGTGCTAGGCAGAAGAGGTTGCACCCCCCAAAATCAACCATCCCATCCCATCCAGTGTTCTGTTTCCAGCTGGTGCCAGCCTGCTCTGAGCCCCTGCTGTGTGACCCAGCCACAGGCTGGCTTCTGCCCCAGGTGCACCCACTGGGGTGGGTGTTCAGCCTGGCCCCACTCACCAGGCCCCAGCTACTGCTGCTGGTGCCAGCCTGTCCCTTGCCCTGTGCAGAGACACTGAGCCCATGCCATGCAGTTCTGTGTAATTATTTGAGGAAACTGGAATGTGTTATTTCCAACCAGCACTCCCCCCCCACCCCAGGACAGTGCTGAGCCTTGACCTCATTATGCTTTTAAAAACACCCACAGATCCCAAACATGTCTTTCACCTCGTGCAGAAAATAGAGCATTTTAAGTGAGGTTAAACATATATTTGGAAAGACAGACTTCTTTCTTTTTTGTAATGATGGTCTTAACTGAGTGAATTATTTATACTTTCACAGAGAAAATCTCAGAACCACAACAGCTTGCAGACAGTTGGGTTTGCAAGTGTTGGTGCTATTTCCTCTCCAAGTAGGGTCAGAGAGAGCAAGAGACCTGTTGCTGGACTTCTCTTTGAACTCACTGACACGGTTTTATGTTTAAATTATTTCATGCCGCATTAATAGCACAGAGTGCTGTTGTTTACACAGCACCTGGTCCCCAGGTGATGGGGATGCAGCATGTGCTGGGCATGGGAAACAGCAGAAGCTGGATACACACCCCAAACTCCCCTTTTCAGAGACTTCTGTGTACCCCCCTGTGAAAGCAAGGAGCCAAACTCACCTTACTGAAGACAAGCTGTTGGGAAAGGCTGAGGGATGTGGCACAGCCTCCCTTGCTGTGGGTGAGCCAGGGGGGTGGTCTCACAGCTGCCGGCTGGGCGGTTAAAAATCACCACCAGCTCCTGCACCACCTGCTCAGAATTATCTCCAGCAGATCTCTGTTCGTGCTTCCTACTTGGAGGGTGCAGCCCCCCACCCTGCTGTCTCTCCGTGCTGTTCTTCCCGTGGCAGCCCCACCTGGAGCAGGGATGCTCCCGGAGCACAGCGGGGTGTGGGTGGGCCGGGAGGGTGCAGACAGCGAGCAGCACGGGCTGGGCTCTCGGCTCTCCCCACCTGACCCGAACAGCCCCCGTTTGCACGGGAGGGGCTGTGGGGAGCCGGGGACAGCAGTGGCCAGGCGGGAGCCCCGCGGTGATGGGGCAGACAGATGCTCTCAGCCCCAGGAGCAAACTGAGCCCCCCGTGCTCTCCCAGAGCCCTGCTCCATCTGTCAGCATTACCCGAGTCTTCTTCCCACTGCTGCTCTGCTTCTGATTTTAAACAGCACAGTATGACAGGAGCATCACATCCCAGGTGATGAACCAGCATTTTTACTGTGTAATTCCCTATTTACCAACTTTTAACTACAGCACCTCCTCTTGATCTTTATCTGATGAGAGCAATCTTTTTCCACCGGGAATCAGGTGATAAGCATTTAATCTCCTGCTTCAGTTTCTTTGGGTTCCTGCATCACTGACTTTGTCGTCAGTTGTTCCTGCACTGAGTTATGGACAAATGCCACAATTGGTTGTCTGGTTGATGAGCAGGCATCTTTGGCAGTAGACAAATTCATAGCCATTACTTAATGTGTAAGTAGAAATCATGTGGCTAATGTGAATGTACATTGTGATCTTTCTGGGTGGACAGCAGGCAGGAAAACATGGAAGCAGCTGCTGTGGTGTAACCCCAGCTGGCAGCTCAGCCCCACACAGCCATTTGCTCGCTCCCCCCCTGATGGGGAAGAGAACTGGAAGGGTAAAAGTGAGAAAACTGAGTGGGTTGGATCAAGGCAGTTTAACAGGTGAGGGACTCATTGCCCACGTCCCATGGCAGGCAGGGGCTCAGCCATCCCCAGGGCAGCAGGGCTCCATCACCTCTAACAGTGACTTGGGAAGGCAAACACCATCACTTCAAATGTCCTCCCTTCCTCCTCCTCCCCAGATTTCCATGCTGAGCTGGTGCCATATTATGGGATATGCCCTGGGTCAGCTGGGGTCAGCTGTCCTGGCTGTGCCCCGTCCCAGCTCCTTGTGGAGCCTCTTGCTGGTGGATGAGGAGCAGGAAAGCCCTTGGCTCTTTCCTGCTCATCATCAGGATGAGGGTGCAGCCCACCCTCCAATTTGTCCCGACCAGTGGCCTGCACACAGCATCTGGTGGGGACAGACCTGAGCCCAGGGTGACACTGTTGCTCAGCCCCACACAGCCATTTGCTCGCTCCCCCCATGATGGGGAAGAGAACTGGAAGGGTAAAAGTGAGAAAACTGAGTGGGTTGGATCAAGGCAGTTTAACAGGTGAGGGACTCATTGCCCACGTCCCATGGCAGGCAGGGGCTCAGCCATCCCCAGGGCAGCAGGGCTCCATCACCTCTAACAGTGACTTGGGAAGGCAAACACCATCACTTCAAATGTCCTCCCTTCCTCCTCCTCCCCAGATTTCCATGCTGAGCTGGTGCCATATTATGGGATATGCCCTGGGTCAGCTGGGGTCAGCTGTCCTGGCTGTGCCCCCTCCCAGCTCCTTGTGGAGCCACTTGCTGGTGGATGAAGAGCAGGAAAGCCCTTGGCTCTTTCCTGCTCATCATCAGGATGAGGGTGCAGCCCACCCTCCAATTTGTCCCGACCAGTGGCCTGCACACAGCATCTGGTGGGGACAGACCTGAGCCCAGGGTGACACTGTTGTTTTTCCCCATCACTGAAAAGTCATCTTTCGCCACTCTCCCTCCTATGCAGTTGGTTCAGTGCTAATTTCCCCTTGGCCTCTTGCAAAGTGGTTGGGGTGTGGGAATAAAATAACAATGCTGTTCACCTCCTTTCCCCTGTAGGTATATACTTGTTCTTCCTTTAAAAATCCCCAAACAAACAGCAAGAAAGTGGAAAGGAAAACCAGCTCCCTTTCTTATAAGATACACCTTTATATTATTGAGGGTTACACCTGGAGCATTTTCCCACAGTCCCAGGGAGGGTCAGAGGTTTGCAGAGCTCCTGTGAGGTCTGGGACAGGTGAACTCTTCCTGCCCTCCCTAGTCCTTGGCTGCAGTGTCCTGGTACCCACTCCAGGCACAGAAAGTTGGGCATCATCCCATCCTCAGCACAGCTACAGGGCTGGGCTCAGGCATGCCCAAAAGGGGAGGAACCTTAAATATATCTGCTCTAAACCTTTCAGCCTTTTGCTTTGGGTGCAATTGATTTGGGGCTAATTGAAAGCAGGTTTTGGCAGTGCTGTGGCAGAGCCCTCTTTGACACAAACCTCAAAGAGCAGCTATCATATTAAAGTTGCTTAGAAAACATCACCTGCTCCATGCACTGAGATGGCAGAGAGCCCTGGAAACCTGGAAAGCTTTGAGTGCTCATACTGAAGGGAACTGTTTTGTTATCTTGTGTTGCCAGAGCAGGACTACCTGGTCTGGGACCATCCTGTGATGGAAGAGCTGCTGAAACCTTTGTTTCACATGAGGACACTGCTGTGGAGCCAGGGATGGGGCAGACCTGGCCATCAGCTCCCAAGGCATTCCATGGGAAACCCCATGCAAAGCCTTTCCTGGCTTTGGTCCTGCTGACCTTGATGGGGCTTTGCTTTCCCTCAGAGCCGTTCAGGGTTGCTGCTGGCACTGGGAGGTGTTTGTCTGTGGCAGGGACCCTCAGCTTTCCAGGGTTCCTTGCAGCCTCTGTGCTGGTAAACAGAGTAGGCTCTGTGCCAGCCAGTGACCAGATGCAGCTGTTGGCAAAGACAAGTCAAGGGTGCTTCCCTCTGGGGTTTTAAATCTTGCTGTGGAGGAGTGGAAAGGCTGCGCAAGAGGGCAGCAGATGAAAAACTCCTCCCTGGTGTGTTTTTTGTCTGGTCGGTCTCTGCAGAGGGACTTGCTGGCAGCTCCTGCTATGGCAGCACAGCCTGAGCCCCCAGCTGCTCCCCCGGGGCTGTGGGACATGGCGAGGCATGCAGGGTGGTGCTGCTTCTTCAGGTGCTTTACAGGCAAGCTGCAGGTCTGTCCTTCCACAGCAGGTGGGGAAGGATGCCCTCAGACCTTCGTGCAGCCCTCAGCGTGGTGCAGGGTGGGTGGGCACTACATCCCTTGGGCATCCAGTGTGTGGCCAGGCAGGTCCCAGCAGGGCTCCCCTGCCCACCAAAGATCCCTTCTGGCCCTGCCCCACATCGTGGTGCCAGTGATGTCTGCTGGAAGGAGCCTGGTGCAGGCTGGTTTTGCTCACCAGCTCCATCACCCCTGCTGCGTGTCGAGCTTACTGGGTACCACTGCCAAATAACTTATATCATTCCTAGTAAGCCTTGAAGTCGAATTGCACCAGACACCCGCTTCTCATGCAGCTGCCCCACAGAACCACGGTGTTATTCTGTGCCTTAGGGCCCAAGTGAGATGTGTTACCCTGAGCTGCAGAGTCCAGAGCTTGCACGGGGGCTGTGCTGCCTCTCCTGGCCTGTCCTGGGGCACTGGCTGGAGGAAGGGGCAGAGCTGGGGTTGTGGTGGGGCTGAACTTCCCAGCAGGGGCCTGAGGGCAGCGTGGGCACTGCATGGATCAGGACAGCAGAGCCCTGGCTGTAGTGGAGGCTTTTAGGCATTTCCTTTAATAGGTTTCAAACACAACCACCATCAGTCCCTCCACAAAGAGAAAGTCTTCATTATGCAAATGCTCATCTTAAAGCTTTATTCATGTGCTTCCTGGCAGGCTTTCCTTTAATCTCAAGAGCGAGATTGCTTGGAATTACCATACACCCTTGTTAATTGCATTAAAAAAAAATTCAGCAGAGGTTGTTTTTGCCATAATCAAGAGTGATTTTTGATTAGTACTTCTGAAAATCAAAATGTTTCGCTGAGAATAGAGAGCAAGGACAGCAGCATTCCCTCATCCCCTGCAAGGAGCAGGGGTCATCCCAGCTGGGGGAGTGTGTCCCACTGCTCTTTGCTGGTCGTGCCCTGGGCTGGATTGCTGTATCCCCAGCATCAGCTGTTGGTCCCACTGCTGGGGTGAGTGCAAGGAGCTGTTTCTCCCACACTTTGCTTCCCAGCAGAGCCCCTCCACCCCTCGCCCTGGCAGGCTGCTGACAGCTTGTTTGTGCAGGGCAGCCAGTCTTCCCTGGCAGCAGCTGAGGAGATAAATTGGAAGCTCAAAGTCTGCTTTTCAAGGCAGAGCTACCTTGAGGAGGAGGTCTGTGCTGAGGAGGCAGCCTGGCCTCTGCAGGGAGCAGTGCAGCTGCGCAGGAGCTTCCCTTAGCCACCTGCTCCAGCAGCAGTGCTACCAGAGACTGTCTGTGACACCTCCGAGGAGCACTGCTCTCCCTACACACATGGAGCTGTGCTTTGGCCTTAGCAGCCAGCAAGAATTTGGGATTCACAAGCAAATTTCCCTCCCATTTGGCAGTGGCGGGGGCCAGTGCCCAGACAGCAGTGGGGGAGGCACTGGTGATTCCAAAGCTCTGCTCTGTCCTGACTGGGATCTGCTCCACTCTGGCTGGTGGTGTTGTGGTGTCACCTGCCCCAGGAGAGGTCCCTGGGGATGCTCAGTGCTGCAGCAGGGCAGACCCATGCCCGGGAGCAGCCATTTACTCCCCACAGACTTTTGTGGTGTGTCTGTGCTGAGATGGCAGAAACCCCACTGCGAGGATGCAGCCCACAGGTCCAGCCACACAGCTCTGCTCCCAAACCCCTCCTTCCCCAGCGCCCTGCCCAGAGGTCCCAGCACAGCTGTGGGTGCCCAGCCTCAGGCCCACCCACCTGTGTGTGCCATCATCATAACTTCGAGCGAAAAGATGAGGTTGGTCACTGGGGACACCCTTTGGCTACCACAGTACTTGCTCTGCTGCTTTCCTCCTGCTCCTCTGCCCTCTGTGTTGCTCCCGAGGTGGCTGCAGTGCCCACCCAGCCTGCACCATGGAAGTCAGGCAGTTGGAATTACTTTCTGCTGCCCTTGTACCTGCTTTGCATTCTCCCGTAATCTCCCGGGCTGTCAATCTCATGCTGTTGCAGCTCTCTATTCCCAGGGAAGCTAAACACACATATACTGCACAAAGAGATCCGTGGGCTGCTGCTAAAAATGGAATACACCTCGCTCTGAGTGCTGCAGACGGCCTGGCAATATCCTGGGTGTGAATTATGATACTGTAATTCAAGCTTTGTCAAACAGAGGGGCTTAATTAGAATATATATATAATTGTAAAAACTAAAAAGCTGACGAGTACAATTGTGTGTTTGAGCTGCCTGCTACAGAAAATAATGAGGAGAGAATACATTAAGGCACAAAAACCTCCTACCTTCAAAGAGCAGCTAGCTCTGATTAAAAATACCCCCGGCAAGGCGAGGGGACTCAGCAAGAGGTGGGGGAGTCTGCAGTGCTGGCTCGGCCATAACTCTCACTCCTGTTACACAGCTTCTGCTGGACACAGCTGCAGCCTTGGGGTCCCCCCACCTCCCCATTCTGGCTTTGGGGGATTCATATTGGGTGCCCTGTGATGTCCCAGCTTGGTCTCTGTGGATTGCCAGATTAAGTAAAAATATGGAAAATATGTCTCATTTGCTTATTCCCCCCTCACCATAGAGCAGCAGTCCCTTGGATGCTCCACTGCCCTTGGCTGGGGGCACACAGGGCTGGAATTGCCCCCAGTTGCCCCAGGGGATGTGTGTTTTCTCCCAGCAGCCAAAGAGCAGAGTTCTTCCAAAGACCCAGTGCAAGGGTAGGGAAAAAAGTGACCCAAACTAGCCTGGTCATCAGCCCTGACAAGGATCCCTTACTGATCCAGCACTGAGCAACCAGCAAAGGGGGGCTTTGTGTATCACTGCTGTTGTGGCCCTGTAACAGGTTGTAGGTGGGGGTGTCCTATGGGGGAGGTGACATGTCAGGGCATACACAACCCTGACTCTGCTTCATGGGCATCATGGACAAAACTCTGCTGCAGCTCAGCAGCTCGTGAGTGCTGCTGATGTATAGGAACAGGCCCCAAGCTCTCCCAAAAAGTATAAACCCTTACTGTAAAGATGCTCTGTGCTGTGCATGAGTTGCCATCATGGAACTCCACTCCTGCAGTGACTGTGGAGCAGTGTCAGGGCCCCAGGAGCAAAGGGATTGCACAGGACAGTGCAGGGAGTGGCAGTGCTGCCTCCAAAAAGCTGCATGTACACGGTAAACACACCTACCAAGAGCTGGTGGGGTTTCCAGTGTCTGGCCATGAAGTACCAGATTTGTTACCACTTAATAACAGAGTATAAGAATGAGGAGAGCGTTCCAGTCTTATCTGTTGGAGCGAGCAGGGGAGTCTGTGTGCCTCTGACAGCAGCACTTGGTTATTGATGTATAAAAGGTCTAATACATCTCTGTAACACCCTTTGCATGAAATACAGATGTTAGCTTCAATTAACTGGCAATCTGTTATTAATCCTGGCTAACACCTGGGGGAATCTGGAAAAGGATGTTGGTTTGCCAGAGCAGCGTTGGGGAAGCCCTGGGTATGGGGCTGTGCCAAGCACTGCTGCTCCATGGGAGGGTTTTGCTGGGCAGTTCAGTGCATCCACAATTTTCCCAACCCTCACTTGGGCAGCATTGCCACCTCTCCCACCAGGGCAGGGAAAGCCCCCAGGATGCAGCTCCAGCCCAGGGCTGTCCAGCAGTTGCTATTCAGCTCACCCCATGAGGATGGAGAGCCCTGAGCAGCTCTCCCCCCTTGGGGCCAGCTGGCTGTTTGGAGAGGGGTTTTGGAAGGGGCACCCTCCTCTCATCCTGGGGAGAGTAGCCAATGGAGCTGTCACCAAACCCAGGGGGCTGTAAGTGCTTCTCAGCTGGCAGGTCCAGTGAGCCCCCAAAGCCAGGCGGAGGGACCCCATTTTTTGGGACACTGTGTTCCCTGCTGGGCCCCTGTCCCCACTGGGGGACATCTCTGTGCAGCCCCACAACCCCCAGAGCCCTTGATGAGAGCGTGTGAGCTGCACACACCCCACAGCTGTCCCCTCCTGCACTCGGTGTTTGGGCTCCTGCACTAAGGCAAAGCACGGGCAGGATACACTGACACAGGGCTCAGCACGCAGCAAGTCAGTGCCTTGATACTGACTTAATCATGGGGAACAGAGGGAGAGGGAAGGGAGGCTCCTGGCATTCTGCTGTGAGTTGGTGCTGCCACCACGTCCCTCCTGCCAGCTCACATGGTGACAGAACATTTTCCTGCTTCGGGCTGGTAACGCTTCTCATCCCACCAGAGAGGCAACGTGGGTTTCCCCTTCTGCCTATTTTTAAGCATGATTTTATATAGAAAGAAACAAATGGTGGAGTCCTGTTAGTTCCTGGAAATCCAGTTATGACTGGGGAAAGAGCCATTCTGGGAAAGGAAGACTGCACAAAATTGTCAGACTGACAAGGCTGGGGCAGTTGGCCAGCACAATGATGAGTGTGTTGAGTCTCTGCAGGGATGTTGGTGGTTTGACAGCCCCCAGTGCAAGCCCTGGAGCTGGGCAGATGTTTCCCAGCACTGTGGATGGTCTTGCACATTTTTGACTGCGCTCCTTCACACCGACAGACCGCTTGTTAACTCTGCAGCTTCCCCCAGGCTGTCAGAGCAGGACAGCAATGCCTGTCTCACGGTGCCAATATTTCACCAGCAATAAGGCCCAAGAGGGGAAGATTTTGGGAAGAGAGGAGAGAGGCATGGAGGGAGGCTGAGGGTGGCAGACACTGCCCTGCTGTGCTGAGCAGGAGGCTCTTCCATGTGCCTCTCCCTGTGGATTTCCCAGGGATGTTCCTGCCTCGCCTGCTGCTGGCCGTTCCTCCAGGCTCACAGGGAGGCGTTGGCATCACTCAGCTCGATGAGAAACATAGCGTGGGCTGGGACACTGGCTCTGTACACACCCTCTCCAGCAGCACCTAACTCCAGCCTTTGCCAAGGGGAGAAGCCCACAGCCACTTCCCAGCCCCTGGCCTTGCTCACAGATCACATCCATCCCCTCAGGGCTGCTGAGTGTTTCACAGGCAGCAGATGAGATGAGAGGTGATGTGTGAGTGAGTGGAACCCGAGCTGCAGCTGTTGCAGTACTTAGTGACCACTCTCAGTGAAGTTTTTCACTGAAACGCTGATACCTGCTTTGTGATGGACTGGTGCCTTCCCATTGTTATTGTCCTTGTCAGTAAAGCTTTAAATTTATTCATGAAGCACGCTGGAGCTCAGGTGGCAATAGCTAAATCCATTTAGCAGTAGGAATAAGAGGAAAGCCATTTTAATGTTCTCTTGCAGTGCTGCAGTACTTAGCAAACCCAAAGGATATTAATTACTCAGCATGCTCCGAGATGTAAAAGCATGAATTTATCAAGACAAATACATTCAGAACTAGGGTAAGTCAACAGTAATTAATGCCATGCAAAAAAGAGACGGAGAAAGGAAGGATTAGCTGGCCCTGTTGCAGGAGAACATGATGTAGCCCTGAGTTATCCCTGGGATATGGGACTGGAGTTGTGGTGAGGCATCTCTAACAAAAAAATCTGCCTGTGCCTGTCACGAATATCCCTGGGATGGGGGTTTCATCCTAGTTCACATTTCCAAGGCAGAATGATGCAGGCTGCCTCTGAAATGCTAAGTCGTGCTTGGCAGCCAGCAACAGCTTTTTTATGCAAAGCCTTTGATGTTGGAAGGCACTTAAGAAGGAGAGGGGCATAGGGCTTTTTTGTTTGCCACCGAATTTGTCTGCACTGTCCCAATGTTTTCATGGAGTTTAGCAATCATATAATCGTGAGCACAGCCAGACATGAGTGGCAGCTCAAGAGATGTATTGGTAGGTTCTCCTTGACAAATATAAGCATAACATGTGTCTTTGTACCACATCCATTAGGGCAGACAAATGGAAAATCCAGAGATGGCTGCTCTGCATTTAACAGTCACAGCATTTGGAGAGGGCTGATGTCTTCCTCATCACCAGTGTCGGGTCAGGCTTGGAAAAAAACAGCAAAAAAACAAAGCAATTTGAGCAAACAAGTCTAGCCATGCCTTATTTAAAGGTGGTTTACTCTGTGTGGAGTGAGTACAGCCAGTGCTGATTCTTTGTCTCCAGGTCACGGGGATGACACAGATGACTTCAGCCTAGAGGATGCCCTGTTTGACCCCGTCACCAGGAGACGTAAGTCACATTTATGCATTGCTTTAAAGAGGAGAAAACAAATAGATGTGAATAGATGCAATTTGTTCTTTGGGATCTGGTGCTGATGGGAGGGTGGTTGAGGATACCCCTGCCTCATCCTCACTGCCTGGGAGACTCAGGGTCTGGGTTGCACACACGTGGAGCTGGGGACAGTCCTGGAGAAGCTGCCTGCTGCCCTTTGCTTGCTGGCTCCTGTGAGGAGCCAAGAGGCACAGCACACAGAGCTCTGAGGCAGCAGTGACACTGAGCTTGCCCTTCTGGCTCCCTTGCCTGCCTCAGTAGTGCCTAGCAGCAGCCCTGGAGCCATCATGCAATCCCTCCCCAGCTCACTGTGCCCGGCCAGGCAGGGGCAGTGCTGGCCCCTGTGCTGCTGCCACTGCAGTGTGGTGCCCAGGAAGGCTCACAGTGCCCAGGGGCACTGCTCTGCCTCACTGGGGTTCCAGTGTAGCCCACCAGTCAAAGCAAACTCACTTCCTCAGGGGTGCCCCACTGCTGGCAAGCAGCATTCAGGATTTTGGTGTTTTACACCCCAAGGACAAAACCTAACTGCCAGCACAGCAGCTGAGGGATGGGAGGAGGCTCATGTCCCTCCCTGGGAAATGTCACCTGCCTGACCCCAGTGCCAAGGGCTGAGCCCAAGGCCACTGTGCACCCACACACATCTCTGGCTCCATTTGCTCCCCAGCCGTGGGGATGCTGTGGCAGAGCTGCAAATGGCAGCACCCAGGGCCCCTCCCTGCCCAGCACTCCCCACACAGTTCCTGGTGGCTGTCCCCAGACCCAGCTCCTGGCAGGGCAGCACAGGGAATTGCTCCATGAGCGATGCCAGGCTCTGGGATCAGGCAGAACATACCCACCTGTGTGGAAGGGAAAGCTGTAACACTGTTTGCAGCCTCTTGTGCTGTAGTTAACAGCAGACAGACACTTGTGCTGTGTTACTTTGGAGTTTATGTGGAATAGAGGGTGCTCTCTGCAGCTCTCCTGCATAGGATGGGCCATGGGGTATCAGACTTGGTCACAGGGCTGATGCAGCTCATCTAGGATTTTGCTGAAGTCCTTTAATGCAGCGTGTGAAGGGAGCTGGTGAGAAATGACTGATGGCCACCTCAAGTGGAGGGAGAGTTCTCCAGGCTGGAGTCCCTGCAGTGAGGGAGGGAAGGGGCAGCGCTGTCCCCATGGCCTCCCCACACGCTCTATCCCACTCTGCATTTGTGTCAGCCCCAGGAAAAAGCAAACTGAGGGTCTGGAGTTGGGTCACATCAAACCATACCAGCACGCTGGAAATGAAGCCCAGCAACACCACTCCAGTCTAATGGAAATTAATGGGAATGGAGCAGCCACAGCTCTTGCTCATAATTTATTCATATACTTGGTAATGCCAGCCACTATTAATAGGCAGTGGTTTCCATATTGCTCCCTCCCTCCCCCCTCAGTGGCTGTAGCTTGTTTTAGCCCAGGAGCACTGGGGGGGCTGGGATCTGAGTATCAGGGTGTCAGTGAAAGCCCTCCAGCTGACAGGGAACCTCCTGTGTGCAACACAGCACAGGAAATTGTCTGTCATTGGACTGCCTGACCAGCCAGGGACACCAAGGCACTGGCACCTCCCTGCTGGTTTCCACACTGCTCTGTGCAGTGCCTGCCCCTCCTGCCTGCTGCTCATCCCAGAGCCTTGGAGCAGATTACTGCAGCTCCCTGCTCCCCTCCAGCTGGGCTGGGCTGCTGGCTCAGCTCAAGGCAGCAGGGAGTGCCCTGTGGAGCACTGGGCTCCATTTCACCCATGGGCTGTCCTGGTCCCTGTGGCCACACATTGTGTGCAGGGTGTTCATGGCCCTGTGCCCTGAGTGTACAAATGCAGATGTCAGAAAGCTGTGCTGAAATCTTTGCCATTCCTTCTCAATCCAATCACATTTTTGGTGATGCCTGTGACTAACACTTTTCCTCCCCATCTCTTTTGTCACAGCCACTCCCAAGGGTCCCAGGAAGCCAGCAGGTGGGACAGGTGAGACCTCCTTGCATGCTCCCACCATCTCAGCTCAGTGTGGGGTGCACTTCCCCAGGGACTGAACTGTGAGCCCCCATGGGCTGCCCCTGTGTGGCTGAGTGCTGCTGCCTCAGCAGCTGCTTTGGGACCCCTTCACTTGCCCATGGGGAAGCTGGAGCTGTGTGTGCACCTGCACTGTTCCTGTGTGGCCAGAGAAATGCAATATTGATATTTCTGTCCATGCTGAGGGCGAGTGGCAGTGGAGCATTTACAACCAAGGCAGAATTTTGCACACTTTGCAGTATCCTAATGGAGAAGACACAAATCACTGCTCAGCTACACAAGAGCTTTTGTTCCTGTCTGCATGGCACCTGCTAGCTTTGCTTCCAGGAGGAAGCCCAGAGGATATTTTCCTTCCTTTTTTTATTCCAAGATATCCCCAGACTGTATGGAAAGTACCATCTTGGTGACACTTACCCATCCAGAGGAGAATGGGTCTCTCACTGTTGGTGCACATCAAATGTGCTGTCTGGCCAGCTCCCAGCAGTGCCACGGTTGAAGAAGCTCCCTTCAATTCACATGAGTTTGTTGTCAGCAGCTCCTCTGGCTCAGTTTTGGCCAAAGAGTCCCTGTTAAGTATAGCACAGTCACAGGAGCTGAAGGGTTGGTCAGTCCCACTGGAGGAGCCTGCAATAAACTGCATCAGAGGAGTACTAAGAAGTAAATCCACTCACCCCTGCATGAGGATCTTGGCACAAATTTAAGCAAATTCAACTATCTGGCTCCTTGGCCACCATGGTCTTTGATAGGGACAAGAAAAGCCAAGTGCCAGAGGCACACACAGGGCTTCAGTGCTTGGATTGCAGCCTGAATGAGAGATTGTTCCATCCAGTGGACTCCCCCTGGGAAATGGACACATGTGGAGGCTGAGGTTTGTCTCAGCCAGTTGCTTCTTCCCCAGGGAGTGTTTTTGGATTAATGATAGCACTGGGAGGCTCCTGCAGCAGATGCCTGTGCCCTGGCCCCTCTCTGTGCATGCCCTGCTCAGCTCAAGGTCACTCACAGGCAGCTGCACAGGGAGCAGTGTCCCAGCCACTGGCTCGGTTCCACTGCCCATTCTCATTTCCCAGCCCTCAGGAGATGCTGCAGGTACCAGCAGGACTCCCCCAAAAGTGAATTACTTCGGGATTGCTGGGGCTGGGCAGCAGCCACAGCTTGGATGGGGGCGCTGAAATGGTGGCCAGGCTTTTCTGAAGCCTTTGTGATAGGTCATGATTAAGCAGAGAGTGACTGGATGCCCTTTCCAGCTCCAGCCTGGCGTGGGAGGCCTTGGCAATGGTGCAGGGCCATTGCACAACACCCACAGAGCAGGGTGTTTGCCAGCAGCCTTGTGCTGCCCGCACAAACAGGACTGTAACAATCCCTTCTCTCCTGCAGACTTGGATCTGGCTGATTTCTTTGACACGCCTGCGGAGACAACCACCAAGCCAGCCAAGCCCACTCCCAAGCCCTTCCCCAGGCCAGGGAAGCCAGGTAATGCAGAGCTCCTCCCTGCAGGCTCCAGCCTCCATCCCCAGGGATGGGATTGTGTAAAGATCAGAGCTCTGAGCTGGCCCAGGCAGCCCCAGTCTCCCAGCACTCATCTGAACCCACCTTTCAGAGGGTAACAGCATTTTGGTCTTTTCTATTCCTCCCTTCAGACAACAGCCTTTGGGATGTCATTCGCACCACCACGACCAAGCAGCCAAAAACTACAAGAGCCCCTCCTAAGCGTAACCCAGGTGAGCATCATCTCCACAGCCCCTGCTGCTTCACTCCAGCTCTGCTGCTGGCACAGGGGAGGATTTAGTATCTGCCAGGATGGTGGCAGTGCCCTCATCCTGGTACTTACAACCTCTGGTCTGTTTGCTCACCTGAGACACCTGAAGACAAAAAGAAATATCAAAAACCACAGAGAGGGCAGGACATCTGAGCATTACCCTGCATTTCCCAGGGCATCTCAGTGGTTTCTGGACCATGCTTCATTCCCATGCTTGCTGGAAGGCTGTGGGCTGGTTGTGCTCCCTGTCATGGCACAGCCCTGTTGGGCTCCACTGGCAAACACCCACAGGTTCAGGGCACCTTGTCAGCTGAGCATTTTGCTGCCTGCCCAGGCTGGGTTTTGGTTTGAATCAGAATAAACTGAGGAGAGCACGGGTGGGAGGGCACAGTTGGCTCTGTACTAGGCTTTTAGCTGCTATTTGTCAGAGACAATATCCTCTGTCAGCCAGGCAGCTCGGGGGACTAGCTGAGCATTCACAGAGGAAAATAACTCCAAGGAATCAAACCACAGCCATTCCAGCCAGCGCATGAGCATGGTACAGCCACCTCCCTCCCTTCACTGGCTGGGCCCTCGGGGCATCAGTTTGGCTCTGAATTGTCCTACTGGCCTCATTTATCTGATTGCCTGGCCCTGCAGCCATGGGGACCCTGTTCCTGCAGGAAGGACAAGGTATTCCCCAGCACAGCAGTGTGGGGGCATGGAACAGGATGGGTTTGGAAGATCTGCCATGAGGCCCCATAGCAGAATTGGGAAATGCTTGTGTCTGGAGTTTCATCTCTTTCAACAGTGTTTTTCCCTGATTAATTAATTAATCACAGAGTTCCTCAGCCTATCACCACATTGCTAACCCTGGTCTTGTTTTCTAGAAAAGGATCCTATGGATTTTGACTTGGCTGATGCCCTTGATGATAAGAACGATAGGAAAGATCCTGGGAGGCCAGATGTAAGGCCAGGTGAAGGTAGGCTGACCTCTCCTCTCTGTCCTGCTTGCTACCAGCCCTGCTGTTCCCTGGGGCCTGCAGGAGATCCTTCCCAGCCTGAAACCATTCCCCCCAAGAGATGGGATAAGGAGAAACAGGTGCTGCCTGCTCCAATGTCCTGTCCTGCTTGCTCAGAGTGGGGACATTTCCACAGGCAGCTTGATCCTGGGGAGGGAAGGAGCCTCTTCCTCAGTGGTCCCTGGCAGAGAGGGGCTCTTCCTACCAACTTGCTCCATGTCTGTGTGCAGGTTTTTTCCCCCAGGGTCTCTTCTGATCCATTAAGTTGCAGTGGTTATGTTGAGTTGCCCCCATCCCCAAACCCAGCAGCTCTGTAACCAAGGGCGTGGGCTGCTGGGGTTCACACTCACTGCCAAGGTGTAAATCTAGAGCAGGCTCAGGTCCTGGCCTGACACACCCTGTGGGCTGGGAGGGTTCTTTTTCCATCTCTGAAGTGCTCCAGTGAATGAATCATTTGTCTGTGAGGATTGTTCCCCTGAGCACTTGAGCTGGGAAGCAGACTTTACACGGCTGCTTTATTGATGTTGGGATGGCTGTACACCCTGCTCACACGCCTAATTAACAGGCAGGTATTTTATTACATTGTATTAACTAGGTGACTTGTCTGCACTTTGGTATTCTGGGCTTGCTGAGTTTTCAGGCTCCTGCAGGAAAGGTGGAGGTGTTGAACTGCTGGAACGTGGCACTGGCCACAAACCAGCACACACATTCCCCCAGCACCAGTGCTCCCTGGACTGCCTGGGACCTCTCCAGGCTCTGGCATAGTCAGGGCTTTCATTCTTTTCACACTCATTACTGAGCCCATAAATCTGGTTTTTGTGGCAAGCTGATGAATAAGGCAGTCTCTTCCAGTTAAGGCAAGGGAAATCCTTCCCAATGCACAGCATCAGAGGAGGGGCCTTTTGCTGTCTCAGTGTTGGGTCTCTGCTCCCATCACTCACCTTGCTGCACCCCAGGGCTCCCTCTGGGACTGCAGCTGAGACCTTCAACAGCACCACTCATTCAGCTGCAGAGTCACAGACCCTGCTTCTCTGTACTTATCTTGCATTAATTAGACTTGCCCACTACAAGATAACTTTTTCATGTGTACCAAAACATGCTGGTGCTCAGATTTTCCCCAGACTGTTCTGTTCCTCTGGGAAGGATAAGGGTCAGCTCCTGCTTGCGGGACTCCTGGCCCAGCTGGTGCAGCCAGGGGCTCACTGATCCACAGCAGCAGGGCCACAGCACACACAAACCACTTCTTCCTGCCTCCTCCACTCTCAGCCAAGGCTGACCACCAAAACATTTAATGAACTCTTAAATTAGCAGTCATTTGTGATTGTCAGTCATCCTCATTCCTAAAAATCACTCATTTCAGTTAAAGTAGCATTTAAACTAGTCAGTTATTACCTCTTCTATGACCCTGAAGTAATTCAGGGTTAACATCTGGTAACTGTGAGAGAAGCAGTACTACTTTTTGACCGGTCCCAGTTCCCAAGGGGGAATGGAGCAGCCCATGATCCCAACTGTGGCACAGCTGTGGCTCCCTCAGGTGCCAACCACTGTTTGTTCCTTTTAAAGGATTTTCAGATGATGACCTGGCCAGCATCGTGGATGGTGGCTACAGCCCAGACAAGAAGAAGGGTAAGTGCTGACCTAGGTATGGTTGTTTTCTTTAGCAGTCCTGGCTCAGGGTTACCCCAGCTCCTGGAAAGGGCCCTGTGCAGAGCTGTGCTCACCTCCATGGTGGGGGCAAAAGGGGTCTCGGCCATGGAGCCAAGGGAAAAGTTCTTGGCTTCTGTGGTCACTCCTGGTGCCAGCCATTGGAGTTGCTTGTGTTTGATTCCATGGAGGCTCTGCAGCTCCAGCTGCCACCAGGGCAGACAGGACCTGTGTCTCCCCATCACCCTGAGGGCATCCTGGTGCCATGCATGGCTACACGCCCTTGTTTGCTTTTCACCACATGACCACCAATGTCTGGAACAAGAGGGAAATCCAGCAACAGCGGGATAAGCCGTTCACAAGGATCCACAGCATTAAATATTAAAAGCAGTCACATAAAGAGCTGAACACCATGAGCCTAATCAACATTTAATAAATCCCCGTGCCAAGGACAAGACGCATCAGAGGCATTAATACAATGCTGACCTGCTTCCATAAATTCAGATGTAAGTGACTCGGCAAGGACTGCGGCTTCCAGGGGGAGCAGCTTCTCCTCCCAGCCCAGTTTCTCCAGGGAAGGTGATACCAAAATAGACTTCAATCCCATTGAGGGTTCCCTGATGTGATGGAGCTCAGCCAGTCACCTCCCTGTGATGGTACCCATGTGCTGTGTAACACTGACAGCCCTGCAGGTGTTCCCTTGACACTGAGCAGTGGAGGTGTAAAAGGTGGGGGTGAGGGCAATTATCAGACACAGGCAGAGGTGTCTCATGCAGAGGATCCCCCCAAACTCCCCCCATGCACTCACAGAGGGACAGGAGCAGCTTCAAAGCCCTCAGAAGCCAAACCAAGCAGCCCAGTGGAGTGTGGGGCAGCAGAAATGTGCAGCCCATGGAGGCATCTGCTCACCCCTGTCCTGTGTGTCCCCTCGCTCTGAGCAGAGTGGGGAGCAGAGGGCAGGGAGGTGCAGGGCACTGATGGATTGTGTCTCTGCAGGTGCCAGTGGCAACACGGACAACAACGACTACAGCGGAGGTGGGTGTGTCCCGGGGGAAGGCGGGCCGGGAGGGAGCTGCGGGTGGGTGCCCCTCCCTGAGCTCTCTGTGTGCCCCGCAGTGGCCGAGACGGGGACAATCGCCGGCATCGCCAGCGGCCTGGCCATGGCGCTCATCGGGGCCGTCTCCAGCTACATCTCCTACCAGCAGAAGAAGTTCTGCTTCAGCATCCAGCGTGAGTCCTTCCCCCAGCACCCAGGGCACACGGCCAGCACCCACCTGTCCCACCCTGAACCCCGCTGCCATCTCCACCCCGTGCCCCCAGCTGGCAGAACAAAGCCCCAGCACAGGTCACTGAGCCCCCCCAGCTCAGCCTTTGCACAGACAGGAACCCAGCAGCAGTGGCAGCCCCAGGACCCACTGCCACCCCCGGGGCTCACACTGCCCTCTGCCCTCACACCCCACACAAACACAGCCCAAGGCCAAACCATCAATACCAAACACAGGAAATATGAAAAAAACCATCCCACCCCAAAATAAACAAACCAGCACCCCCCAAATCTCAGCAAGCAGTAAAAACTCACCAGGATGCAGGGAAGGGAACAGGGGCAGTGTCTGCATCTGGGGCTTCAGCCCACTGCACCCTCAGCAGGTACGTGACAATCATTGCAGTAAACTGCAAATTAAGCAGCAAAACTTACCATAAAACACCTTTTGCATGAGCTGCCCCTTAGAGCTGCTTGGTGCAAGCATTGCAGGAGAGTCCTCACAGCCTCAGCCCACAACACTCCCCTGCCATGGTGGCTCCTGCAGCTCTTTATGAGAGGGAAGTTACAAGCAGCTGAGTTACAAGCTCTTTTTTTAAATTAATCAATTGAAATCTCCTGTGAGTCCTATTTGCTCTAGGGAAGGGGTGTTTGGGGTTGGAAATTTCTGTTGGGATCGTGCTATTTTCCCAGTTGTGCCTGAAACAAACAGCATTTTGG
>NW_005054314.1:4764046-4779980 GCF_000277835.1 Geospiza fortis
GCAGGAAAAGTCAAATGAATGTGATGGAATGAAACACTCTTGTACATTCCCCCCACTTAAATGATATTTTGGCAAGAATAAATAATAAAAGAAATGGAGTAAAGGCTTTGATGAGGAGGAAGCTGAGAGACACAAAGCCCCAGAAAGGCAGCAGGAAATTAAAGTTAATTATAAAGGAGGATTAATTTAAGCCATCAGACATGGCATGCTGGGCTAATGTCAGGCCTTAGATGCATTGCAGTGCATGACAGAAATCTAAGAGTTGTCAGCCACTGCTTTTTATTGAAAAACATAAATTGCATTTGCTGTTATTCCAGCAAAGCATGTCTGACCATTCACTTGATGCAGAGAGGAACAGGCTCACTTCTTTCTCTGTCCTTCAGCTTCGAGTCTCTTCTGAGGAGCATTTGCTGATGATTCCTCTAAAGGAGATGCACAGCACTGCCTAGAACTCTCCATCCCACTTTCTGTTCTTACACCTCACCTGGTACTCACCAGCCTGGCCGTGGCTCAGCCTCCTCCTGTGCCTGGGCAGGGTGGCAGCTGTGCCTCTCCTGTCTCCACAGCTTGGCCAGCTGCTGCCTGCAGTGTCCCTGCTGGCATGAGGGCTTTATGGGGGTTTTCTAGCCATTTGCAGAACCCTTTTCTCCTGCGTCTTGGAGGCAGCAGCTGCCCCATTGCTGCCCAAGGCTCCCACCACACTCCTTTGGCTTGGTCCTGGCACCATTCCCTGCCTCCCTCCTTCACTGGGAGATACCAGTGAGCCCTGTCCAGACCTGGTGGTGAGGCACAGCCAGAACCTGCCAGCCCCTGAGCTATATTTAGATGTGCAGACAGGTTACAGATGCCTATAAAGTGTGTGCTGCATGGCCTGATTGCCTCAGGCTTCATTTGCAGACCAGCACCTGAATCCCCTTCCCTGGTCCTTCTCCAATGGATGCAACAGCTAGCACAGCACTCCCACCTCTGCCTTTCCCCACAGTTGTCCCTCAGAGGAGCTGCTGAGGATGCCTGAGGTCCATGGCACACGCCAGACTCTCTTACTTCACCTCCAGCTCTGAGCTGGACCACCCCCTTTCTCCTGCCCACCCCCTTTCTCCTGCCCACCCCCTTTCTCCCGCCCATCCTCCTGCAGCCACCCCTGCCCACCAGTGCCCAGCCTTGCTCCACTTGTTGAGAACGTTGGGAACTTCTTTGCATTTAAATAAGGGACTTATTCGGGATTTGACACCCCACTGGGATCCTGCTTCATCACCACAGCCCTGCTCTGAACTGCTGCTCGAAGCTCTGCATAACTTAGCTCTTAATGAGGCTGTGGCACATCTCTGTGCTGAGGCACACAGCCGTCCTGTCCGGGAAGCCTTCCTCCCTTCCCCTCCCGCACTCCTCAGAGCTCAGCTCCTTAGACAGGAATTAGCTGGGCTGTCTCTCCTGATAAAGATGAAGCAGGAGCCTCAGACAAAAGAGCTGCTGCTGGAGCTGTGCCTGCCAGGAGCTCCATGGGCACTTTGAAACCCAGCAAGTCTCAGCACTGGCTGTAAGTTATGGAGGCTTCTGTGCTGCTGTCACTGCAGAGGAGGTTTCAAAAAGGCACCTCAGCTGTTACAGCTCTGCACCCATTACCAGTGTTTTTAAGGCATCAAAGCAAATAATTTCACTTTCTACCCTTCCCATCTCACTGTGTTTATTGTGTTTCTCAGAGGGACTGAATTCCGAGTACGTGAAGGGAGAAAACATGGAAGCTGTCGTGAGCGAGGAACCCCAGGGTGAGAGCCTTGCATCCCTTGCCCCTGCCTGCCTCCCTCCACTAAAACAGCTTCGCCCAGGGACTTCCCTGAAGTCCCCGCTGCTGCATGGAGCTGCTGTGTCCCTTTGATGCTGGCACTGCTTAGGTGATGCTGCAGCTTTTGTGAAACACCCACCAATGTGCTTTACCCCTTTAGTGCACACAAAGGAAAGCCTGCTAAGAGCCCAAGGAGCTGGTGCTGCACACGATGGCAGTTAACATGGAGCTTTCATGTAACCAGCCACTGAGAGTCTGGCACAAGAGAAGCATGATCCTTCTTTCAGTGACAGACAATCAAACAGCTGCAAAGGCTTTTCCAGTGTCACACACAATCAGCCAGTGCTGGGGTTGCTTGTGCCCTGGTTCCATCGTGTGCTATTGTACTCATGGGTTTTTTCTTTCTCCCCAGTTAAATATTCAGTCCTGGAAACGCAGTCAGCAGAGCCACCAAAACAAGACAGTGCGAAGATATAAAGCGTGACCCAGGGCTAGAAAATAATCAGTCAGCAGCAACAGAGATCTTAACGTGCTTGTAATTTAGCTTTTAATTTAATTTGACTCCAAAGCTATTTAATGTGTATTTAAGCTTGAACTGGCTTTTTATTGCTCTAGGCTTTAGGGTTAGACTGGTAGCATGTGTTCATTTTTTGTGAAGAGGTTTATGTTTACATCGAAGCAGTAGTGTAGGATGGGTGTGCAGTTGGATGGAAATCCACAGAAGGTGCTTCAGCTGTGGTCACTTTTCAAGAGCTTACAGGTGTGAGGACAGTGAAGTGCCTGTAAATAGCAATCCAAAGCCAAACCCTGCAAAGCGCCTCAGCCACCTTCTGCCTTCAGCTCCGGGCAGTGTCACTTCAGCGGTGGGGACAAAGCTGCACATTTCCTGAGGGTGGATCACAGTCCTTCGTGTAGCTACACCTGAAAATGAAGTGCCTATGGTGGGTCCTCGTGTGGGGCTTGGGCTGAGCCAGGTGACTCCCTGCTCCCAAGCCAGGAGTTGAGGATGCTTCACCACCACCACCCAGAGCTCGGCTTGTAACCAAAGGACCTGATTTTCACACCAAGTCACAAATACAGCCGATAATGTGTGTGCAGTGTTCACTTCTAGCAAATGCCATTTGAATGCTCTGTGCTGCAGATCTGAATGGAACTGAAGTGATACAGTTTGTCTTAAGCTGCACCAGGGGAAGTTTAGGTTAAACAGCAGGAAAAAATTTTCACTGAAAGAGTGATTGGGCACTAGAATTGTCTGCCTAGGGAGGTGGTGGAGTCACTGTCCCTGGACTTGTTTAAAAAAGACTGGATGTTGTCGCCATCTTATCACAGGGGTTCCATACTGTTGTCTCCTATCACAAAAGTTCCATACCTTCTTGGTGTTTCTCATGGGCAGCTCCTCAGAGCACTGACTCTTTCTTCACAAAGCAGCCAACTGACTCCAGTTCCCTTCTCACCCAGCCACCCCACTCTTTTATAGCACTCTTCTTCTCATTGCTTACAGCTGTGGCCTGTTAAAGTCAGGCCTGTTCCCAATCTTTGATAATTGGCCCAGCTTCAACTCCTTGGGGGTAAGATTACTTTCTACACTATCTTTATTTTCTTATATTCTATCCCCCTACAGGATGTGGCACTCAGTTGATGAGGAGGTGTTAGGTTAGGTCGTAGGTTGGACTTGATGATCTCAAAGGTCTTCTCCAACCTAGTCCATTCTGTGATTCTGTCTCTGTGGCTTGAGATACCTACAATTAAAGCTGTGTGCATATGGATACTTTCAAGGACAGGTTCAGATCTCAGTCACACCAGAACAAGTGACTGATTATACCCAAAAGAAAATAAACAAAGCAGGTATCTGTTAAGACCTGTAATGCTCAGTACAACAGAACTCAAGCTTAACAAGATGCAGTCCCCTCCTTCTTTTATCAGCAACTATCAGGAGTGTCCCAGGCACCCAGAGACAGAAAACGGATTTAAGCTTCACTCTTTGTGTCACTGGCTAACCTTTAAAATAGGCAGTACCTCCTGAGAGGAGAAATCCTCCATCACTGTCCTGCATGGGGCTCCTGCAGCTGCCTGGAAGCACTGGGCTGTGAGTGGTGCTCAGCAGGACACTGGGCTGCACTGGGACAGTGCACACACAGCCCCTGCCACGCTGCTGAACTGCTGCCTAGAACTGACCTTCACTACCTTGCAACAATTTCTGTTTAGATTTCTAATCCCTCCCCAGCAACCTTTCTGACTGCTGCTAAAATACGGAAAACTGCCACTTTCCAGTACATTTTTCCAAATCAATAGTTGCTTAAAAAGCATGCTCTGAAGTGAAGGAAATTTCACTTCACATGGTGTAACAGGTACTCACTACTTATATACAAACCTGAAATGTGAGCATTTTGTACAGGTTTGCAAATTCTGTGTTTTATGAATGTGTATTAAGAAAACAAGCCTTTCAGTAAGATGTACAAATTCACAGCTTTCAGGTAGACATGACTTCCAGAAGGCCTTGCCAGGAGGTGAATGAGCCCAGGAGCATCGCTGTCTAACAGCTTCATTTGGAATGAAATGGCCTAGTAACTTGGTTAAGTATTTTGCAATAGCTGCACAATTCTTTATGCTCTTTTGAACACTTGCATTTTTAAAGCCTTATACTAGCTCTGGCAGAACAGCTACAGTGGTTTATAAGGTGCCTCACAACTATTCAGAATGCTTAGGCTACAAGAAAACTACTCTGAACTACTGCTGCTTTGTTTTATGAATGTTTGGAATAGGAAAGAAATGTTAATTATTGGCTCAGATAATGGAAGCATAGGAAAGAGATGGGATGCACTGTTTGCTTACTCCCAGAGAAGGTTTTCATGGAGGAAGTGTGCTCTGCAGAATCTGCAGCAGGAGCTCAGGTGCCATTGAAGCCACACAGCTGAGTTTGTGTATCTCCAGTCCCAAGCACCAGCACTTGTTTTTTGTTCTTAGCCAAACACATTAGAAATCTGTAGCATGAAATGTGTTTTCTGTAAGTTATTGTAGATGAAGTGTTACAGCAGGGCATTGATGATCACTAGAAGCTGTTTGCCCAGCTTAGATGTAGTGCCCATAACTCCTCCTTGTCCCTTTGCCAGTGACTGTCAATAGTCAGTGTGGTTTAAAGAGTACAGCACCTACCCCTCCCTTGGGGAACTCTTCCACTAGGCACAGAGGGAGCACAACTCTAATTCAAAACCACTACAGGTCACAGAATAAACAAGGAAAAGGCAGCAAGGTGTTTCACTGAAACCCCAGGTTTTGGGACTCAGAAGCTGCTGCTTTGCTCAAGGCTCTTCTATAACGCTGGTGACTACTTAAAAGTTAGTGTAGTGTGTAGGTGTGTGGAAATCCACAAATGCACAGTCAAAGAGAACACTTCCAAAGTGAACAGTGACAGAACTCAAGATTTCTTTCTCTAGGATTTCAAATAGGAAAATACTTGCAAATTCTGCAGTAGAGAAATTAGGCTTGGCTTTCTCTTCAAAACTGAGCAAAAGTCAAGAGTCTTAGTGGTAAATGTCAGCAAAGGCTCAAATGATTTTTTATTGCTGTTTGTCCCCTCTTCCATCTGAACTGCCACCAGTCTCTGAAAAACAGGGAGTTATATCATCTATATTTTAGTCATTATAGCAACTGAGAGGTTTCCTGTGTATTCTCCTGGTAGTGATCCAAGTTCTGGGACAGCTGACCCAGCACTGACCTGTACTTTCATTTAATTACTATTTATTCATTTTAAATTGGGATATGGATTTTTTAAAAATCCTGCATTTAAGCTCTGTATACATGACATGAACTTTCTTGTCCTTTATTAAAAAAGGCAATAAACCACTAGAAAATTGGTTTGCTTTTTTTCATGAGTCCAAAACCTATATATAGACGTCCTGAGAGTTTTTGTACTATGTATGTTGTGAGCTTTTTTCTTATGACACCTCACTTCTAAAGTTATTTTAAATGGCAATAAAATGATTCAGAAAAGGTTTGTCAAAGGTTTGACAGAGAAAAGAGAGAATTGAAAGAATTCAGCTGGCTCTTTTCGTGTTTTTTCTTTCAATTACTTGCATTTTTCTTTGGCAGTACTTTGTTTCAGATTCCTCAGCTGAGAATACTCTGACACAAATTTCACATCTTTCTGGCACTATAAACTCAGTCATTTTCAAGCAACCCCACTAACGAACCCTTACAAGTGCTCCACTGTCATCCTTAACTACTCATTTGTTGTGATAAAAGTGGAATTAGTCCATAATACTGCTTCAGATTCTGAAAAAGGATGAGTTGGCAGGCTGAGCTTTAAAAATTGCTTCTCTAACAGATGAGGTTGAGGAACAAATGAAGTTCAGAAACAACAGGGCTGTGAAATTAGAGAACTCTTTCTTTTGAGTGAAGTTCTAACTTAGAAGCAAGACAGATTCCTTGCTGCTGAAGAAGTGACCTGTACCAAAGGAAGGTTGAATGTTACTGTAACAAAATACATTTTGTTAACCTGTATGTAAGGGTCATGGGGGGATAAAAACCAGAATTTAACTACCTTTGAAAACACCAAATAAACCAAGTTGACTAGAAAGACATTTTAGACTTGACTTTTTTTGTGGGTTGTTTTGTTTTTTTGGCTTTTTTTGGGTTTTTTTTGGAAGTAAGCTGCTAGTGCTTGGCTATATCCTTATGGTACATCACCTCTTCGCTAACTACACTGAAGACTTCATTTAAAAAGCAATCAAAACTAGATTGTGAGAAAACAAATACCACTATGAAAACTTTAATGGTAAAAATTCAGTATTTGCACACACCCACACACACACCCACACTCACTCTCTCCTCAGGTCATCAGCAGCCAAGCTCAAGGCAGTGCCCTACATTTCCTGCAGTTTTCCTTTACGTTTTCACACCCAGTAGGATAAATCTCCCGTGCAGTGCAAACTAAGCTTTGTATCATGATGTGATTTTTGACCACAGTCAGAAAAGGTGGTTTATATTTCAAACCAACTGCTTCTGACTCATGTTTCTTAACTCTTTCCTCCCAACTGCTAAAGATCTGGCATTTGAAAGCTATCAATACCTTCTTAGTTCAGCAGATATGGTCTCAGCAAATGGACATTCCTTTTTGCTTTTTACCATAAATGTTTCACCTGGGGAATAGTCTGAATTGCCCATTTTACTGTGTCCTCTGTTGTGAGGCTTAGTGCACATGAATGAGAGCTCTTGATTCCTTGTTTTCAGCTTTCAGAGAACCAGATGTTCTTGGTGTTACTACATACAGCCCATGAATTAGTACAGCTTCTCTTGGAAAATGAAAGCCATGAAACACTTCTTGTTTAAAGCTCTAACTCCTTGAGAAGGCTGTCTCTGCAGGGAACAGAACCAGGCAGTTAGGAGTGTTTACTGGCTTTAAAGGCCTTCTTCCATTTCAAAGAAACAGCAAAAAAAATACTTAGCTATACAGGGGAAAGAAGTGTAAATTCAGCTGTGAAACAGGACTTAAAATGGTATAATCTCTGATGCTGATGATTCACTTAACTTACTTTACAAGCAAAAAATGTGTCAGCTGGTTACCAAGGCTTCATCCCCTTCTGGGACACTGGATTCAGGTTGTACCCCCTCTCATATGCCACTGAGAATAGGAAAATCCTGCAAGCCAAATGTAACTGCTTGCTGTCTGTGCACATTCCCTTTATACTGAGCAGTCAAAACCAAAATCCAAAGCAGAAGATGTAGTGTTTGAACCAGAAGTTAACAGCTCTGTCCAAGGTGCAGACAGGGAACAGGACTCTGCTTGTTCCTTAGCTAGCTCAATATTGCCTTATTGAAAAAGAAAAAAAAAAGAATTAGTTGTTAAATCAATAGGAAAAAATCTGATTATTAGGAAACAGAGTGAGGACAACAACAATCATCTCTTTAGTGCAAAGCTACGCTCTAACTCACCCATATGAGCTACAGAATACCTCTGAATATTTCTATGCTAAGTGTGTACAAACACATCCATTGTGCTGACACAAGGGACAGCAGGACCCTCCCCCAGAGCTCTCCCTGCACATCAGGGACTCACTGAGCTGTGCTCAAACTGGATACACAGCCAGTCAGCTGAAATAACTGATATTCCTCGATGCAAAACCAAATTCTCAGAGTTTAGCTTTAAAAATCTCAGAATGCCCAAGCTAATCCAGTCGTTGCTTTTGCAATAATTATAGAGAAAATGTTGTGATTATTAGCACAAATATAGAGAAAAACTTCAAAAGATTTTCTTTAGCACTGCATTTTGGAGATAATGTGCTTTACTTTAATATACAGTAGAAATGTCAAGGAAATCTGAAGTACAGAAGAGTTTAATTCAACACCAGCTCAACATATTTTGGCAATGTAAAATTCACTGCTGGCACACTGTTCAGCAGAACCATTTTTACAGGAAAACATCTTTCATCTATTTATAAAGAGCCTGAGGCTGATTAAGAGATGCAACATTGCAAGCCTTCCCAGACTGTGTTTGTGTAGGTGAATATTTATTATAAAAAGCATTCACTACAGTAAAAAGGACATGTTGAAATACCCTGCACTGCACAGTAAATGTGTAAGAGTGGATACAGCACTTCAGCCTCTGCAGCTGAGGTCAGGAAGGCGCTCAGCAGCTCACCTGGCTCATTAACTGTGCTGGGCAGAGTTAATGCAGAGAACGAGACACAGAAAGCGCCGTCGTGTATTGGGAACAAAAGTGCAGCAACAAGTGAATACTCACAGTCAGGAAAACCCACAATCACCATAGAGAATCAAATGGCTCTTAAAAATGGGGCTTAATTCCCACCAGCAGAACCTGGAGCAATACAAGAGTCAAAAAGCAGAACTGCAATATTTGAGTTTCCTAAGGAGAAGAACCAGATTTGCATGAAACACAGCAGGAAAACAATCCAGGGAAAATCTGCAGCATGCACCATTTCTAGGCCTTCCAAGAATGCCAGTGAGTAGTTTTCTAAAAGGAGGAATGTTACAGTAATCAAATCTCTCCAATATGAGTATTTCTGGTGGGAGATGCAAGAAAGTTGGGAACATATATTTAACATGACAACACAGTTAAATTAGTACAGAAAAAATGCTAGTAGGAATTTAAAAAACAAAAAGCCAAGAGGCTTTATTTCAAGAAAAACAATTAATATCATATTATTCAAAAAACTTTGTCAAACAAAGTCATTGCAAGTTAAGGTCCTCAGAAAGGTTTGGACAGGCAGGATCCATTTTCTGAAGGTACAGCTGAAACCCACGGGAGGATGCATATGTTCAACATCACATACACATGGGTGTAAACACACACAGCTTTGCATTTTGTGTGTACACTTAGAAACAAAACACACTTCACAATGTGGAGCTATACAGACTATACAATTTACACAGCTGGGTGTCATTCCAACCCCAAATATTACCATTTGCTAGAAAACAAACTTTTACTTTGTACAAGACCTTGACATGAGCAAGTTTACCCCTCGCTCAGGAGGCTGAAACTGAACAATAAGCTAAACAGTCAAAAGACTTTATTTCAACTTGTACAAAAGGCATTAAAAAACCTAAAATACATGCTTTACCAAATATATTACATCATACAAGTCAGTGTGGCGTACTTGATAAACCCAGCTCAACTTCATCCACTTTTAATGGCATATTTAGTTCGAAATGTAAAACTGACTACACTGGAAAACATTTATTTTAAAATCAATTTCCAAGTGCATTACCTAAAAAAAATAAATTGCTCTAGCAAAAAAAAAAATAGAAATATATATATATATAACTGAGTGAAATAAGGAGCTCCCATTCAGAAAAACATTTTGTGTTCTGTGTAAGCATCATGTGGCATTTCATCTGATTCTCTCAACCAGGCATAGTACTCTAGACAATGTGTGAGGCATTTTCCTCTGTGCTTGGCAGATGGATTCCTTTTTAGAATGGTTAAATTGTTAGTTGCTCAAAACAAAGTTTAATTTCACAATTGGTGACTTAGCTAGAGTGTCAAAACACATGTGGGAACTGCCAACAAGAAAATACATCACATCTACTGAAGCTCTTTTTGGCCTCATCATGATAGTATCAGACACAGAGTAAGGCATGGAGATCATAGCAATCACAAGTCACTCACAATCCTTTTGTGATGGGAGAAGCATTTCACCCTCCTGTGTTACCTGACACGGATTTTTCACATGGCTTTAGTTCCACATCACACAGAGGTGTGCACTGGGGTGGCAGAATGGGAAGGAGACGAGCCTCTGTCAGAGGAGGAGGAAATGGAACGTGTGGCAGCCTCACGCTGCAAATCCTCAACCTTCTTCTGAAGCTCTGTCCTGATGGCCAGCAGCTCTTTAAGATTTTGGTGGATTGGAACCTGCCAGGTAAAGAAAGAAAAGGCTTACTGTGACTCTCATAGTGAGTTATCCTTTCCAGCAATGCAGCTGCTGTTGCTTTCAATAACAAGGAACTCAACACTTGTGAATTTCAGTATGTCAATATTTAGGGAAAGTGTTTCTTTAGTCATTTGAAATGAAACATTGCAGGAAACTGTCCCTTTCTAACAACACAACTGGCAGGGAACCTATTAAAAAGTGTTTGCAAATAGTTTTGATGGGATACCAAATATACTCCAATAAATGTACCTGTATCCCTTATTAATACCACTGCCAGCTAAAATTAAAATGCCTTTCCTGGGAATGATTTCTCTGGCCTGTTGGGACAGGACTTTACACATGGAGTTAAAAAAGCTGGTTCCATATGGAGCATCTTGTTACTCTTCTAACCAGGCATCCTTCCAGGAGTCTGACCCCTTCCAGTGAGAAAGTGCAGCAGCCAAGTGAATGGTGCCTGGACCTCCCAGAGTCTTACTCCAATAAATCTCTCACAGAAGTGCATTGTACAGGTTTCTGCTTCTGACATTACTCAGCAAACATCAGAGATGCACCACTCTGCATCAGAGCCCTTTCTCATATTCATCTGAAACATTCAATTATATTGTGGCCAAAGGAAGATTCAAGCCATACTGAATTTTGCAGCTGGATTTGTTATCTCAGACAAGCAGAGAGAACCCTCCCTCTCTTTCAAATTCCACAACAAGGCCAAAAAAGTTTTACTGTAAGTTGCTTTTAATTTATTTTATCCTGTACAAACTCTAATTGTTTATAGTTTTTGGAAAGAGCAAGAGGGGAAAAGAATTTAATCGCACTGATGCAACCATCATGGGGAAATGCAGCACTGGGATTGCTAGATGAGTAATTTATATCCTGGGCTTCTGGAATGCCAGGGAATTGCATTCTCCCACCATCAGTCCCTGCTGCTCAGCAGTCATTGCTAAGGCTGGGATGCACACCTGAGCCTGCCACCTGCACATGGTGCTATGTGAAGGAAATAGCAAAAACTGGAAAGGGTTTTACTTGCCATCAATACACAACTGAGTCACAACTTATATTTTTGTGAATTCCTGCTTTTTAAAGAACATACATCCAAAATCCATGCATTTGATATTGATATTTTCAAAACCTAACATAGAAAAACACCATTTAATTTTTAACTCTTGTTCTAACTTAAAACAATGAAATAGTACCAAAGGTCTTTTTAGGTCTACAATTTTTTGGCCATTTAGTTTTTTTCTTGTTTGTGGCTTAGCCCATGAACAGAAACTTCAGTGTATTGAGAAAGTGCTGCTCCCAGTACCCTGGGAGTCATCAATTCATCCAGCATGTCATCTACAGCAATTTTAAAAGCATAACTTTTGGAGTCTTCTGCAGAACAATTGCTGCACAGCACCAGCTCCCAATGACCCTGGAGCCCTGCCCTCACTGTGAATGAATTCCCTCTCTTGCAGTTTTACCCTCCATCCTCTATAGAAACTCTTCAGCAAGTGAGGCCACAAATCTACAGATCTCCTTCACTAATCAAACACAAAGCACACTCTCCAGAAAGCCAATCTCATTTTTCTGAGGTAGACTACAGAAAGTAGAACACCTACAAACATGGCAAAACTGAGCCTGCTGATGAAGATTATCCAAGATGCTGTAATACACCGTGTGGAAACTTCAATTTTTAGTAAAGATTGAGATTTTCTGGAATTGGCATCCCCTGTATTTATTTTTCCCCCCTCAATAAAAGATCACTTGCTCACAGACTCCTACTTTGGATTTCTTTAGGAATACATTTTCCTGAAACATGTAGGTCCCTAACAGAATGATTTAGCACTGGAATCATCAGTCACACAATGGCTCCCTGGTCATGGGAGATCTGTACACCCAATTTCTGCACAGCTTAACCATGACTCAGATTTCACACGGGCATCAGCTGCCGGGGTCACTGCAGAGCTCACACACTCTCAAAAAGCAGCTCCACAGAACTGGCTCTTGGGGAGCCTACTACAAATCTTTCCAGGATACAGCACACAAAAGCTGCTGCAGGACTTGGCATGCTCTGCAAAGTGCTCTGAGGAAGAAAAGTGTGGCTGCACCTCTCCTCCCTCTGCATGGCCAGAGCCTCATTCAGCAGCCTCGTGCTCCAGCCCTGACGCAAGTGCTGTTCTCCCCACAGGTCCGTCCTGAAGAGCAGAGCTGCCTCTCAATAAATTAGCTAAATAACAATAATGACATTTAAAAAGCCTGTGTATATTCAACTCACACACAAAACTCTTCAACATTAAGATTGCAAAATTACGCTCTCAAAGAATTAGGAGGTGTCAGAATGAAGATTACTTCTCCAACCTCAATTCAGCCTTCCTGTACATCTTTATAAAATCACTGGTCAAATAGATATTAAAATACTAGCTTCCCCCTTGTATTCCTCATTTACTCGGTGCACAGGCTGAAGCTACCTAATTAATGAGAAGTTATTCAATATTTAGTTTTCTTTGCAGTGTCTGACCTCATCTTTTATTTATTGTTCTGAATTTAAAATGCTAAAGTTTCCTTTCCTGTACTTTCATCTCGTGTCAAGAAACAAATTTATTTCTGCAGCACCCTAATGAGGTATGGGAGTATTAACACTCTACTTTTACAAACAAGGATCTGAAGCCAGCACCTCCTAATTTAACAGAGAACTTGGGAATTCTGCAGCTGGGGCATGAGGGTATCAAGCAGGACACCCAGTAAATAAGGACAAAAAGAGGGACCATTCTGTTCCAGGTGAGCTCCCTGACAACAGAGGAATCCTGTGGCAAAGGCAGGGAGAAACTTCATTTCTCTCAGGGGATGACTCTTTCTCTGCCTGCAGCCATGTCCCCTCCAGCCTACTTTCCCAGACTCTGTTCCATGGGTTGAACAGAAAGCCAACACCTCCAGCACCCAGAGCATTATTCACTCCTATTCCCAGCTAGACACAACTCTCTCACAGACTCTGTATAAAATCCATCTCTCAATCCTTTGATTTATTCTCAGTTCTTGAGAATTCATTGAGATTACTGCAGCCTCAGACCTCCAAATTGGAGGAATTTCTTCCAGGATATGAGCAGGACAGTTTCTGAAATATAATGTCACTAAAACCTCATGTTTTCCCTAGAGATGGAGCATTTATAGAAAAGCAGCCCCTTGCCCCAACAGAAGTCCTGTAAGTTTCCCAATATTTTCAGATGGGAGAACATTTTTCTTAGTCACATTCTCATAAGCAACTGAGCCTTCTTGGATTAAGTTTTACAAAACAATTCAGTCAGACACACAAAGTTGGGGACTCAATGCAAACCATTAGAGCCCAGCTATGCTGTGAGCAAGGCAGAGTAGGGTCTCATAGTAGGGAAAAAAGGGGTCATCTTCAAAATATTGGCCATCTTTCAGTAAGGGCGTGTTAGATTTAAACACTGCAGGACAGTTCCACATGAATATCATCATGCCATTTCATCTGGCAGTGTAAACACAACAGAAGGGTTTTCTGATATGATGCCTTTCCCAGGAAAATATTTTTTTTGATTGCCATTAACACAGCATCATGTAGATGAACACAATAAACAATAAAATTCCAGAAATAGGTTTCACATATTCAACTTCCAATACACACTTCAATTTCATGAAATAACACGCCAAATTCAGTCTAGAAAAATCTCAAGCAGCTCAATTTTCAAGCAGCTGACAATAGCTGATTTTTTAGTAATAAAGGTTCATGTTCAAATTACATTATCATGGGGTAAGGAGAAGGTGGTATAGGCAGCTGAAGTATCACAGAAGATCCTACAAAAAGACCTGAAAAGCAGCCTGGCATGAGGATGAAGGAAGAGTAAAAAGATGAAACAACATGAATTAAATTCTGTCATGAAAAACATTAAAATGTCAGTTAATTTCCACACTTCCTGAAGACTTATTCCCAGGGAGACCTGTTGCTGTCAGTGTATCCTCAAACCATCCTGTACAAATTCTCACAGATAACCATCTCCATTTTTGTCACTTCACCCTATTCTATTTCATTATGAGATTCCTCTCTCAATTAAACCTTCTTCAGAAGGAAATGAGTCCAACAACCTCCACAACAACATCTGCAATGGCTTGCTGTGAACGAGGTTCTCCTTCACTCTGCCACTGTTTAGAATGAAAGGAAGTGGAAGAGTGACAGATTCTGGAAGGAACAAGAAGTTTGAAGAAGATTGTTTATTACAAGATCTTGTTACCACCTTAACCCTAGAACTGTGTACTTGCACAGCACAAGTAGCATCTCCAAGGCAAGCTTTTATTACTGTCTTGTTAAGAAATCATGTAATTGGTTTGCCCAAGATGAATTTGTTGGGAAGCTGACAGCAGCTCTACTGTTTCCTAGTCTCTCATTCTGCCTCTCAATTAGGAGTGGAAGCTCAAAAGGTGACTCTGGACCTATCACCCAGCTGCATTCAACTTATTTTTGCTGCTCTAGTCCAGAGATTTTCAGCAGATTTGCATCCTTTCCTTTGTCACACCAGTGTCCCCACAGTGATGCTGCCAGGCAACACTCAGCTTCTACAGCCATCATTTCTGTCCATAACCCAGCTCAAAGCACAGAACTATTTCTGCTGCATGAGAGGTGCCTACACAGATGAAACTCTACCCAGCAGTGCATCTACAGTTTGGCTGGGCTGGAAAATTTCCTGGGCCATTGCTCCTCAGGATGTCTTTCATGTGCTATTTAAACTATTATCAAAATGTGCTGAAAACCAGTACATTTAATTTCTGTGATTTAACACAATAGTCCAGTAAAAATGAAGTAGAAACATAAAGGTGAAAGTACTACATACCTTTTCATGGTTTTTGGAGCGTGAACCTCATAAAAAAAATCTGCTACGTACTATTTTCAAGAAATAGAAATAGATTTCTCTAGTCACATAAAACTTACTATGAACAGTTAGAAGCTGATCACCCCAAAACAAAATTGGCACTAGCATCTAATATAGTAGCTAACAGAACCAAACAGGCACAAGAATATGGAGTTTGCCAACAGCACTAAGCAGTGGGGAAAAGGGCCTGGATCCTTGGGAAGTCTGACCTCACTCCAGGCATTAACCAAAAAGCTGGCCCAGTAAAAGCTGCACAAGAATCTGCCCACAACACTTCAGAAAGACTTTTCAGTGTTGGGGCTTTTTTGTTTTGTTCCCCTCCTCTATTTTTTTGTTTTGTGGTTTTTTAAAGTTTTTTTAATTGTTACTGCAATTTTGACTCAGGAAGTCAGACTACAGGCTGCTCCCCTACCTCATGACTAATTTTTCCCACCATTTACCCAAACCCTGTGCCTCAAGTCCTTTTACCTGTCCTGAGCAACACCTCAGCATTAAATATAAGCTTTACAGACTTCTCCCAGTTGTCCATGATTCTGGCACCTTTCTGTTTGGCTTTAAGCCCTAACCAAATTTTGTACCATCACATTTAAATCCCTAGTTTCATTCCATCACCTCTCCTTCACTGAGTTATCTTAAGGACCTAACTTTTTTTTTTTGTTTTTTTTGTTTTTTTTTTTTTTTTGTAAACAGAAAGTAAAAAGAATATTCAACTCACCAGGAAGATTTTATTTAGGGAAGCTCACATTTCTTCCCATTTCTTCCCATTTCAACATTTCTCTAAGTTTTCAGTTCAACTTCTCTCCACCAAGCCACAATTCAACATAGGACCTGATTCCCTCCTCATAGAACCTATTCATTCACCTGTAGCTACCTTCAACTTCTGCCCCTCTTTCCTGCTACTGGCT
>NW_005054314.1:4780040-4786845 GCF_000277835.1 Geospiza fortis
CTTCTTCTCCCTTCCCCTTCCCTTCCTATTTCGTTCAAAAGCAGGTACTTTTCCTTCACCTTAACAGTAGGGTACCTACTGCCTACACTGAGCAGAAAAATATTTACAAGACTGCTAAAAACATTCTTTATTACTAAAAATACCATTGAAATGAAACAATTTTTAAAACTGAATTATCCACATGTATCAAAAGCAGAACCTGGTGCAGTGTAATGCTGAGCACAAGCCTCTCCACAGTTATTATGAATTATTCCTGCTTGGGAAGGATTTGAGGAAAAATAAGGTGTTTGTTTTTTTTTTAAACTATGCCCACTAGAGAAACTATAGCTATGCTATACCATACACATACTACATCCCACATAAAAACCATCTAGACATAAGACAGCTTCATTTCCTCAGAAATTCAAGCCTTCCTCTTCACAGAATTACTACAGTTCACTTTCAGTATTGATTTTCAGGTTTTCATTCCCAAGGAATCCTTCAGGATCCTGAAGTGCTTTTGGATAGCAAAATTTGTCAACACAAGGATGGATAAAAGAGAAATTATAATAGTTACTCACTTACAATACCACCAAGTCTTAATTGGATGGATATCTAGTGTGTGTTACTCCACTAGCTCAAGGACAGCCATTCACATGAAAATTGTTCACCAGTGAATGCATTTTGCCTTGTTCAGTGAGCACAATTTATGTATTTTAGCAACAGGGAAGAAAAGCTGCAGAAGAAAATGGATATTTTAAATTCATTGCTCAGCTTAAGACTGTCAGTTTTCCAAAAACCTACTCTGTGCTTTGGAAAGACAACAATATCTTTCACTGGAGCTTTTTGTTCCTCTCTGTGAAGAACTGGAACTCTGACAGCCTAGTTAACAGGACACCTGTAGCAAAAGGCAATCTCAAATGATGAAGACAGCAATTTTCAGTAATAGTCAATACTTCCACACTCTTGCTCCTGAGAGATCAAGCAAAAAGCCCTGGCCTCCTGGAAAAACAAGGATAAAAATTATGAATTTTGGATAGCAAAATTCATAATTTCCCCACAGCTACCAGGTGGGAACTGGAACAACTGATACATTTCCAGACTCAGGAAACTGCAAATGCTACCAGCTGATGCCATTGCTTGTTAAAACCTACAGCCCACTTAGATTCAGACATCTGAGACATGAGAGAAATGGAGTGCTTGCCCTTCAAAATGTGTTAGAAATTCCCAAAAATAAAGATTATTTGCACAGTACTAGCTTCTGCCATTCTGTGCACATTCTGATGCTCACTATAGGATACCAATTTCTTTTTCTTAGGTAACTAGAGTTTCCTTCAGCATTCAGGATAAGCAGTTAGTCTCTATTTTATTCTATACTGATTGAATACTGAGACTTTCATCTATAGATAAAAATTATCTGCAGTAAACAAGACTCTGGAAATCTTTACTTGACACTCAACTAGAGAGAAACTACCAAGTACTGGCCAAAGCCTGCCTCATCTCACAAGAAACTCTGTTAATTGCAGGGATGAAATCTGCTTTGCTAAGGCTACACTCAGCTGTCTAAGCCACAATTCCTTCTCCTGACATCTCCTGCCTCACTCTTTCATCCAAAAAGAGGGACTCAGGACCAGCAATGCCAAGCAGTTCCAGGGCTGTGTGATAGCTCTGTCCTGCCACAAAATGGTGGTAAATCAAATGTGTGGACTTCCAAAAATATCCCAATGGCAACTTGCTGGGAGGGGAACACAGCAGGCAGCGTGACTGAAGGCAGGGATGAATACATGAAGACTCCATGTGCCAGGCAGTAAGTTACATGCAGTAAGTTACACATTATCCCATTACATGCAGGATAAAGCATTTCAGTAATTATGTTTTCCAGTTTATTGTCAGCAATTTTCCCAGTGACACTCAGGATCTTATTTGTTGTTTTCACTATACAATATTCTGTGTTTATTGACACTGAAGCACAGCTAACGTCTGATTGCTCAACTGTTCAACACATCAAATCCTTTGGCAATAGCATCAAATAAAAGCAGCAATTGTAAGCTATTTATATACTTTACAGTCATTTCTGTACATACTGAACAAACAGCTTTACTTATTCCTACCTTTCCCTTTCTTTAAGTGAGCTGCTAACCAGCCAACAGAATTTCCTGACTCTTGCACAGAAGTTTTGAGATTGCCTTTAGCAGATGATTCCACCACAGAAGCTGAACTGAATTTCTAGGTGATAGATGGTGCTAGCCTTTTACTCTGGATGACAGTCCACACACATGAGGAAAAGAATGAATATGAAAAATTACAGGGATTTCTGTGGTTTCAACATGAGCACTGTGGCCAAATTTACAGAACAGAGCTTGAAGAGAAAATTAACAAGCATAGAAAAATAAAAAAACCCACATAAAACTAAAATTAAACTAAGCCCTGTCATCCAAGCGTTAAAACATAATTTCCAAGAAAGCATAAAAAGAACTAAACATATCCTAATGGACTTGCAAAGTTTGGTGACTAAAATGCATTATTTTCCTTGCCTCTCACAGCTTGACTTGAAAGGACTGGAACTTTCACTCATGCTCTGCATATGTGAATGATGGGGAATGTTAGTTCAAAACTACTGCCCCTGCAGAGATCATATGCAAGAACATCATTGTTGTGTCCTCCCCACCTTCCAGAGATGCCCAAGGAGATACCTAATGACCAAAACTCCTCAAATCAGTGTCAAGAAGAGGATGAAATGACTACATAGAAAAGGGAAAATATGTATCAACTGAAAAAATTTAAAAACATCATATTATCTAATGTATTCCAGACTAGCAGGGTCATCTGTAAGGCCATACCCACAGATCCCACACCTCTGTATGACAGAATGGAAGAGCTTCTCTTCCACATGTCACATACAAATACACATTTCTCCAACTCAAACAAAGAAAGAGCAAATCTGAAAAAGGTCTTCTCAGTCAATGAACTCAAATAAGACAGAACTTAGATCTATCTAATTTTCTTGGGACAAGAAGCCAATAATGATGGAACACCTCCAAACTCAAACAAAAAAACTTATGACCTTGTTGAAGCACAATTTAGCCACAAGAAATGTCCACAGTTAACCTAGAATTTTCCACAGTGTTCAGTTCTCAGACTCCTGAGCTTTGAACCCTATGGAAAGAGGCTGTGTGTCCTTACGTGCACAAGATCTATTGCAATACAAAATAAACAGGGTTCTTGATGCAAATAAACATGATCAAAATCACCATCTCAGGCTTCCACAAAGCTCAGACAGAACTGAAGTTATATCATTCTGAGCAATCTTTATAGAACACAAGAATAATGCTAAACCCTGTATGTCCTAGAGCAATGAAGAATATGCTCAGACTGTACCACACTGGTAAAGGTTGAGACACAGATATTTGAAGACAGAATACAATAATACAAAAACAAATAAATAGTTATATCAAGTTAGCATTCAGTAATTTTCAAATAAAAAAAAATTACAGGTCATATATACCCATTTCCAATAGAAAAAGCAATGAAGTGCAATGAAACTTCTCTCAGTCCATTTGAAAATCAAGCTCACTAATCAAGTGGAAATGAGAAAACCTAAAATATTGCCTCCAACCAAAACCTGCCCTTCTGCTCCGGTGAGATTTCTCTCCCATAACATCAAGCTGGTTCAAAACAGGTATCAAAGATCCATTCTGATTATATTCAAAGTACTATTATTCATCTTCCCTTAAATTCACCTATTGGGCTTTTTCTCCTTTTTGGTGAGCACCTCAAAAACAATAAACATGGTTGATAAACATGTACTGATAAAACAGTACAAGGTTGCCTTGAACTAATCATCAGACAACTTATTCATGTTAAATATTTCATTTTCTCTTATATCTAGTTGAAAATCAAGATAACACATTAAAAGGTATTCAACAAAATCACCTTTTATCAGTAGGCAGGGATGCCCATTATTTTAATAAATCCACTGATTAAGAAATTTTTTCACTGAAGATAAGTGAAGACCTGCTGGGTGTCACAGGGGTCATTGCCTTTTTTTCTCTCACTGAATGCATCTGAATGTTACTGAATTGGTTAACAGGGTGTGACACCAGACAATGCAAACACAGAGGAAAGCAAACTTAGTATATTGTGATTAGTATATTCTTATTGCACTTAGTATATTCTGTGATTGCAGAAATTGTTTATTTACTTGCTTATATGAGTTTGTGCTTTCATAATTAGACTGCCAAATGCAATTCTGCAACAAAAAATTGTAATTTCTGCTGCTAATTTATCCAAGTAGATTTGAAACACTCCCAAATGTTGGTCATAAACATAAATTCAGGCCAGAGACAAGAAGAAAGGGATGATGTATCAAGACAGAAATTATGTGGCAGAATTAAAAAGTTGAAAGTTTTTAAGTGCTTGAAGAAAAGCAGGTGCAGGAAAGTTAAGGCAGTTACCAGACCATCACATTTGTTCCCTTCAGCTGCTGGAGGGACCTGCTCTCTCAAGTGAATGAGTCTCATGTGCAGAGTGACTGAGGAGCATCTCCCAGAGAAGCAGGCAGAGCACTCAGCAGTGAGCAGAGCTTTCACTAAGAGATGACAGCTCTGCTATTTCCTCATTATGTCATCTCTTCCTCACCTTTCCTCTTTTGGAGCAGGACTGGCTTTCATGTGGTTCACAAAGCCTGCTTGCTCTCAGGGCCTGGAGATCTTCATCAAATACAAGCCATAAACCAACACTACTGCAGGTAGTGCAAACACCACCCAAATGGTACCCAGCAAACAAGCTGAAGGAAAGATGGCATTTTGCTAAAAAGCAGCTGACAATTTCACTTGAAAATTATATAACTTAAAATACACCATCTTTCAAAGTTTTAACAAGTAAGAGAAACAAAGCACCTCAGTGAGAAAAGCAAGCAATCCAGATTTTTCCAGGACCTTAAAAGGTATTTCTCAGAAATCTGGACTTCCACCAGTGTAGTGGCCTTGAAACTTACCTTGGAAAACCATCTTTTACAACAGCCTCTGACTTGTGGATGTCTAATAAATCTGAAACTCACATCTCATTCTAACTGCTAGAAGATGAAAGCACCTTTTGAGCAATCACTTAATACAGGTAATTTATCATAATATGCTTGGAGGTACCTTGGAATGTTACCTTAATAAAGAGATGGTGTAGCAGCCTCAGATATATTATGGTTATGACACAATCTGAATGTTCTTTCTTCAGACTTCTAAGCATGAGAACATATGGGGCATTTGTCTGATGAGATTTAGAGATTTATCTGAATAGCAGACATTACTTATAAGAACAAATACTGGATGAATCAAGGAGCATGTATAGGGAGTGTTTAATCTTTAGTATGCCAGCTTAAAACTATAAAAGTCAATTGAAAACAAGCATCCATGGGATGCTTAGTTTAGAGAGCCTGCAAAATGAGTTGGCTAGTCCAGTTCTTTCAGAAACTGCTGCTGTAATCTATGTCAGTGCAGGGGAAAGGGCAAGACATGATTAAAAACAAAGGTACACAAAAACTAGGAGAAGGTCAAGGCAATAAAAGTATTAAAAAGTGTTACAAAGTATTACAAAAGTAATCTTCTGACAAAAAAGACTGTTAATCATTACAAGCTAATACAGTGATACTGTAACTCCCTAGTCTGTGGGTGACTGTAGAAAAAGGAAAACATCCTCTTTCCGAGTTTGACCTCATCCTGCATTATCTTCATGACAAACACCTTTTCCCCTATCAGCTGAATTATGTGCAACAGATGAGCACTTTTGTATTAAATGCTGCATTTGACACTATGAAAAATAATAATTTCTCTTAATCTCTGTGACCTTCAGTAAAATAAGACATGTGAGAGCTCCTACCTGAGGCCGCATCCTGGGGTTCCACCTGATGTAGTAATTCACCCACAGCTCCAAATGGTTCAGGCTGGCAACAGGATACAGGACATGGTTTTCATAGTTTACATAGAAGGGATTTGTGAATTCCTCTAACTGGCTGTTTATATAGGACCACAGAGACACAGTCTTTGTGCTCACCTCCTGATTGGAAAAAAAGTAAAAAAAAAATAATTCATGACATGGACTGCAAAATTTTAAAATATGATGTTACTATCTACATATTAGTAATTCTGTCAGAATTTTGCCTTATCTACTAGAAAATTACATGCAGTCTGAGAACACTTCCAGTAGCTGATCACTGAACAGCCTTAAAACTTTAGCAAAACATGTGAACACTTATTTTGGTCCAAGGCTAATAGAGAAAGGAGATTCAGATGTATTATCTCCACAGACACTAAAGGCTAGTTGAACAAAAGCAACCTGTACTGCTCATAATTCAGAGCAATATATACAGTACTTAAATACATGCTTACACACTGACCCACTAAACTAAAAATATTAGCTTTAACAGGAATATCAGTGAAGAGACAGGGAGATTGAAAAATTATTTTTCACAGACACTGTTTTGGATCTTCCAATCTTCCCATTCATACTATTTGCTCCTAACAAATAATTGATATTATGCTTTAAACTGACTACTTGTACCTTTATTTGCACTTCTGAAAGTTGTATTAATCTAAATTTAATCAGTAATAATGACTGGATCAAAGATTGGAAATCTGAACTTACATCAGATTGCAAATTTAAACACCTTCAGTGTTGTAAAGCATGTGTTTCTACCACTGATGTGTCTTAAACTGCATTTCTCTATTGAGAATTGCATCTGACTATTTATTTATGAAAGAAAGCTGTCTGGAAACCCTGCATTTGCTGAGAACATGTTATTCAGCTCCATCTTGTGGTATTTACATGCAACTTT
>NW_005054314.1:4786890-4810343 GCF_000277835.1 Geospiza fortis
GAACTAAATACAACAAGGAGTTGTAACTTGTTCAAAAAAATGAGACAGTAAAAACAACAAAGCCACAAGTAAACAAAAGTGCATTTAGAATAGCAATGAACTTCTATTTTTTCTTCACTAACACATAATATTTCATTGAATCCTAACTTCATTCATTTAGATGATTTTAATTTCTGTAGTCCTCGACCACAAGTTCCATCCTATAGTAACCTGCCACATCATCCATAGGAGTTCCTTCAGAAATACTGAAAGAAATGCTAACATAATTTGATAATTAATATTATTTTAAATTTTGTATTTTGGCTAAAAATAACGGCAAGAGGACTTACTAAAACCCTCAACCCCACAGACAGATGATAACTAAAGAAACCTAAGTGCCACCTCATTTAATAGCAGGGCATTAAGTATATATTTCTCATACTATGAAATTTAATGTCTGCATTGTTTTTTAAGACTATATGACAAATGTATTTAAAAACACAGGTCAGACAATCTTACATCCTTTTCTATGCTTTTTAATATAAAAATAAGAAAAACAAGAATGTGCATTATACTAATTATTACCTCTTTTAATCTCTCTTTTTCACAGTTGCATAAGAAAGTCCCGAAGAGACAACTATAAAGGTGATCCAGAATGGTGATCAAAAATAACTCATTGAATTCAAAGGCTGCAGGAAACTGATATTAAAAAAAAAAAGGTGTAAATTACTTTAAGTGTTATTTCAAGCAGTGTAGAAAGGAAGAAGATCAGACATAAGAAGTAACCAAATAATCCAGGTAAGATTTTTGTCCTATTTAGGGATTATTTGCAGGAAAACTCAGCAATTTCAGTAACTCCCACTTCAATAATTCATTTCACCTACGTACTTCTCTACAAATACTTCTCAGAGCTATACTTTACATTCATTATCCAAGTATACCAGAATACAAACATTAGCTGATGTGAAACTGGTGATATAAAGCAATCCATTTTAAGAAGCTCTAACAGTGTTCTGTTCTACCCCAAGCCCTCTTAAACATATGCTTTATATCTCTTATTACAGAACAAGAAAACATTCTGGGGGAAAAAAAAAGAAAAAGATAATGGCATTTAAGAGTTTTATTTCCTATTTCAACATGCAATGAATTGAATAATAAAGACTACTACACATACATTGTGCTTAACATTTAATTAAAACTTTTATTTCACTTTCTACTCAAGTAAGTTACTTTTCTCCATTTCACCCTGAGTTTACCATCAATTATATACAATAAGCCTTTAATCCCTCTTCTTCTGTATGGGAAAGTAAATTCTGTACATCTGAAACGAAATAACTCTTATTCCCCTGAGCACCATTAGGTATTTTATTCACAAGCACAGGTTATCTGATATATTCTAAGACAAACAGTCAGAAATCTGAAAATGTTTCTCCTAATCTGTAGAGCTCTAAAATTCATAAAGGAAGAAATTACTGCAAAATGCACGGGCTGCTGCCCATTTGGATGGAAAAAGTCCTTCTCCAATCAGATTTTATGGTAAGACTACCTCTGGTAACTGCTTGATGTGCCAAAATAACTTTGTGTCCAGTATGACAAAGGTAGCAAATACAGACATGGAATGATAGACATTTAGAAGAATAACAAATTGAGAAGACTTAAGGAAAACTTAAGAAGTAGCATTTCTCTCATTAACAATAAAGAGCATGTAAAAACAGAATAATGTCCAGGACAAATGAAATAAACTCTGTGCATTCCCTCTAAAAGAGTACATCTTCACTGAAGTCTAAAAGACAAAGTTTTAGATTCAAAAGGCACAATTTCCTGCTATATGGAGAGATCTTAAGTCATTATTTCAGATGTGCAGAACGCACAGTCCTTCTTAAGAGGACTGGTTTCTGTTTTGTGCCACTGAAGAACACTGAATACCTTGGCAAGTGCCTCAAGAGCTACTTAAAATGAAGATGACTCCTATAGTTAGGAGGAATAACAGCAATTGGGACTGTGGGTGAACTAGCTAATCCAGAAATTCCTCTTCAGTGTCACCTGTGATTTATGAAGGGCAAATGTTTATTCATGTTGAAAGTAAAGAGCTGAATAACACACAATGGGTGTGCTTGTATTAAACTCAGAAAGAGCTAAGTTTTAAACAGTGTTTCATAAAAAACAAGATTGATCTCAGACAAATATTGTAAAAGCATTCTCTTTCCAAGACTTCTCTAGCTAATACATACCATCTCTCGACTGAAAATTTTGAGTAGGGACATTATCCAAGACACAGAAAATGAATGGGAGCCTTTTCTTCTATGACTCTGCTACAGATTGTGCTCTGTTCACCAGCACAGTGTGCTCACACTGGGGCTTTGCTTGCAAATCATGGGTTGTTTTCAACCTCCTCACCATTTGTTTTCATAAGGCATTGAGGAAACTAAGATTATCAAAATCTCTTTTTCAGTCATGTTCATAAGTTAACTACTTTTGAACTTCCTTCTCTCTAGGAAATCATGCCAAAACTTAATTACAAAACAATGATGTTAAAAACACAGCTATTACTTTAAGGAAGTATGAACAGAACTTGACAAGCAGGTGTGCTGAACCAAGTCAGGAGAAAATTCACTGGGACTCAGATCTCAGGCTGCTGTGTCCAACTCAAAGCAGCAATCAGACACAGAGAGCAAAAATAATTTGCAAAGCATCAAAATGATATTTGGAAAAAACTTTGAAGACAAAGAGTCCCTAGAGGGACTCTCTTTAACTGAAAGCATTTAATGAGTCCTGTCACATCAGGGTTCTGTGTTGTGACAGGTCCATACTAATCAGAAGGAGGCCGACATGGCCACTATTCCAATCCAGTGAAGCATATTCAAAATTCCATACATCAGTGGTTGCTCTCCAACTAGTTTATTAATAAGTGATAGCACTTTATTGAAACCCAGTCTTTGGATACAAGAGTGTACTGTTGGAGCTGATGTATCAAGACTGTAGAGCTTCTATTACTGCTGCTGAAAAATCACTGACCTAAAAATGCCTTTCTCTGTAGTTCCAAGCCTATTAGTGTCTGCTTGAAGATTCAGGTGGAAAAATTCCCCAAATGGAAATTTACTTCTTCTCAAATCCACTAATTATGAGAAAACACACAGGTCATTAAAATCTCCCACTTGTTGCTGCGGGAGTTGTTCGGGGTTCTTGTAAAGTGGCATTTAAAAAAAGAAATTATCTTGTTTAAGTCTGATGGTGAGAAGTGGCATTTGATTCAGAGACATGCAAAATACACTTGCTTTTTAATCACTGAACTTGCTCTGTACTACATAACATTGAAACACTTGGCAGAACAACTGTGCAATGGACAATAATGGTTAACTGAACACTAGGCAAGGGAACAGTGCACTGCTGAATCCAGTGAAAAATGCACTACAGCAACAGCTGACACCCAGTAACAAACAGGATGAAACTTTCTGCTGACTTTCTGCAGACCTTCCTCCTGTGAGGGTTCTGTGCATGAAAGGTAGGAAGCTAAACTGCAGGGCTACATGCAAATTTTACAGTTCTGTTTCATTTTTAACCAGGCATCAGTATTTCATCAGCTCACATGTGGCCTTTCCAGTTTGACATCTGCTACTCAGTATCACCAGCATTTACCAACAGAGGAGGGAAATCACTTCACCATGAGGGTTTTTATTAAAATCTGATGTCAATGTACTTCTCTCAAGTTCTCTGTTATTTTATTAGTGTCATGAAGACCATAAACCCAAGGGAAAATATAAGGCAATCAAGGCCTAAATTTCATTGCCTGAAGCTATCTGGAAATTTGTACCTTAGTGGGAAGTTAGAGATTCTCTCAGTTAAGGTGACTGTTTTAAGAATGTAACACTTAGTCCCCAGAAGAGCCTATTTGCTTGGTTTTAGGCCATGCCCAAACCAGAGCCCTTACACCCTCCAGTCATTAACACTTACATAAGCTTTGGAACATTTCACCTATGTTTACCATGAATTCTAAACCACAAAACTATCACTGTTTTATGAGCAAATGATCTACACAGTGATAAAATAGAATCCTGTTTTTCAAAGGTCTGTGTCAAGGTAATCACAGTCTTCACATCTATTCTCTAAGTGTTCAAGTCAACTGAAAAATTAAAATAAGTGGGCAAGAACTGTTCAAGAATAACTTTTTCTATTTTTTTCCTGTGCAACATTAACGATTTTTCAATGTCACTGCTGTTCATGAGTTTCAGAACAATTTCTGGATCCAGGTTTTTAACAGATGTGGTATTGGCAAAATGTTTCATAGAGTCCCCCTCTGCCCTCATTCCTTTCTCTTTTTTAAACTAGAGGCAACTAAACTGTTTATAGAGAGAAACAGGAGGCAGCAAGGGAGATCACAAAAACAGAAGAGGCTGCTCTCAATTAAGGATCTCCCCAGAGGACTTTTGTTCCTACCAGGTGTTTAGAACTGCTCCTCTTTGCTATTGTTGTTAGCTTTCCTCTGAAAGAGGGACAGAATTTTTCATTTATTTTCTCCAGCCATACTAAACAGCACATTAATGCTGAAATATAGATACACAGAAAGTCTACAAGACCCCCTGGACAAGGGCCCAATGTAACAGCAGGGAATTTTCATAAAGCACCAAAGATGACTGTTTTGAATACAAGTTTTGGAAATTATGATGTAAGTTTTAAGAACCATGCTCAGAACAAGAAGACAAAGGTAAGAGATCTGGGAGTGCTAGGACCAAATGGAATCAGGCTGTTACCCTCCTCCCTTCAAAACAAATCACATACTACAGAGACTTCAGTATAACAGCTTTTACCATAAAAGCACAGATCCTTGTTAGGTTTCAAGGATGTAAAAAAACGGAAAGAAGAAAAAATAAAAGATAGAGGGGAAGGTAAAAACCAAAGGAGTCAAGCGCCAAGAACTTCTAAATCACTTGGAAATAAAGCCTTCATGTGGGCAACCTATTTCAATAACCCCCCTAAAGAATGGCAATATAAAACCACAAAAAGAGCTTAGGTTTTTGCTCATAAGGAAAATGCTAAAGACTAAGACTAAATCCATTCAATAACTTAACATTTCAGAACAAAAATAAGAACCTGAATATTTTGGTATCTTAAGAATCACTAATTTCAGAGATCTCCCCTGATCTAGAAGTAAGAGCAGTGATGGAAGTAAGAAAACTTATAAAAGAATAGGCTTGTGTGGTAAAAATGCTGTCCTGTATACATAAGGATGAAAATGTTCACATTTGAGACTTATATAAAAGAACTCTCTACTACCCTCAGGTCACAATCAGCCCAGATTTTTGCTGTTTCTTAAGGACAATCTAAATCCATATGAACATTTACTCCATTAGTGAACATGCAACATAAATAATGTATTTCATCAACAACTCTTATTTATATAAGCACCAAACCCTTTGTAAGCCTGTTTTAAATAGAAAAAAAATTGCTGGTACTTTGGCTTCAAGACAAAATCTCTCCTCTAGTTCCCTGTACCTCACTTTCAACAGAAATTTCCCTCTGTGTACATAGTGCAGCCACAGAGCAAACATCAGCTAAACATGCTACTACTCTGTAAAGGAATGTGCTCTCCTACACAAATTATGTTTCAAAGATAAAGACTGATACCTCATAGAAACAGACTCTTCAGCATCTTACCTGCCTTGTCATTTGCCAAACACAGTCAATGAACTGCAGGAAGATGGGAGACCTGTCAGCATCCGCGTGATCATCATCTCCATGTCCCACTCGCTGCAAGTCAGAGCACACTGATTTCAGCCTGCTGTGCCTGCAGTACCATCCCAACTCTGCAAAGCTCAGGAACTCTTAAATATGCTCCAGGAGTGAACAAGACAAGCAGGTCTTCCATAACATTAACCTGCATTTTTCAACTACTAAAAATGCCTCCCAATATTAAATTAGGGACATGCCTTCAGCATTGAGCAGAGCTGGAAAGCTCTACCTGTTGCTTCTCCATCTTCTACTGCACAGCCACTGACTTCTACCAGTGGGTGAAACTGGTAGGAATTTATTAAGACTGAACTGAAAAAATGGTTATTCTATATCCACCTCTCATAATTACATGCCATTTCTACTAAATAATCCTAAGAGTCAGAGCCCACAGAATGTCATAACAATTTATTCTAATTCCCCACTAACCCATGTGTTAAATAAACACTTCAACCTTAAATCAGAGTAATAACTCCAGCCATTTTACACTTTAGAAACCTTAATTGTTTTCCTTGGTTCTCCATAACATAAGTTATAATCACTCATTCTCATAAAAAAGCCACATGACTTTTTCTCACCATTGCACTCAATCCACTTCATTTTTATTTACTTTATATTAAACGTCACATAGAGGTTTCTGGTTAAAAATGAATGGGTCACAGTCTGACACACTCAGACCATTAAAAAGACACCAGAGACAATAACTAAAATGCAGCAGTGAAAAACTGCTATTCAAAGTAAAGGTCCTGAAGGTGACAAACTGCACACTACATTTTCAAGCTTACCATTGCAAATCGATGTCCAAAACTTATCCATTCTTTCTCTACAAGCACTTCAAAGCCCTTGATGGTTCTGTAGTAGCTGTCCAGCATGAGCATGGCCAGAGCAGTGAGCTGTGCAGTTCGGTCCCAGCCATCACTGCAGTGCACCACTACAGAGGTTTTACCAGATTCAATTTTATCTGCAATTCTTACTGCTCCAGCAAGAAGCATCTAAACAAAATGAAGAAACAAGTGTATTAAATACTACCAAAACTTTACTAAAAAAAGAAAATATTAAGATTTTATACTCTTTAAGTCATTATGTTTTAAAATTTCAGATTAATTACATAATCATCCTGATGACAATGCTTTAAATTAGAGATTTCCAAACAGTGGTGTGCATGTCTCTAGAGGTACAAAGACTGAACTCTCTTGTTCAGACAGAGATCTTACCAGCTCTCCATTACTAGGAGCACACAACAAATTAACCTGGGAATCCCTTCTCTAAATTAATTGATATTCTGTATTATGATAAAAAGACACCAAATATTGTAATCTATTCCAAAGGCTGAAATTTCAAGGTTTTCAAAAGTTCATTTCACATTAATCAGTCACTCTTTCTTGCTCCATTTTCAAGTTCAACTGAAACTACTGTGTTTAGAGACAAGGACAAAGCATCCAGCTAGTCTGTATCAAAACACAACACAAACAAACCCAGAAACCCCTGGCTGGGAGCCAGTTCTGATTTGCTGCTGCATGAAGTATACATGATATTCAGCTTCTGAGCTGACCATCAACAGTCTGGATTTGGTATTATGGTAGAACTGAAGGATGCCAGAAGGGAAATATCAAGAAACAACACCTAAGTGTCTATCAGAGAACAGAGTTTGTAGTATGAACTAGTTAACTGCCAATTATTTCAGTTAGAAAGCTCTGTTGCATTAATATTAACACAGTTTGGTCTTCAATAAAAGCAGAAAACAAATCTATTTAACATACAGGTACGCAATAGCTTGCTTTAAAGAGAACACAGATGCCTCTGAAGGAAACCAGCTGGAAATAAACAACAGAACAGGTACAGGAAATGAGCAGGGAATGGGAGACAGAAACCACATTTACTATTAATTCAGCAGATATCCGTGGAGTATGTGAAGCACTTTATTCCACTTCGGACAGCAGCCTTTAGAAAACAGCTTCCTCTACAAATTTATTATTCTTTACAGATTTTTCAAAACTTGGTAACCATCACAGTATTTCAGTTAGGGCTCCTAACAAATAACTGGCTTTGGACTGGTTTACAAAATGAGAATTGAAAAATAATTAATAGCACAAGTTCTACCCTCAGACAGAAAATACTCCAGGTATGCAATAAGCACCGAGTGCCTCTACTCATGTTGTTATTCCTGTCTGCACACACAGAGTTACTGGTGCCTTCACTCCTAGACCACCTCTGGAGCACTGTGGGTGCCAGGGTTGGAAGGTGAGTTTGTGAGTTTCCAGTAATGCATTGCATTCAACTGGTACACAGCCACACTGGTTTGAGCCCAGAAAACAGCAGATGTGTTTAGAGTAAAGCTGTGGAGTGTTAGTGCTATAGCAAGCTAAATCAAAAGGCAAAGAACACTTGGAAGAAATCTCAGAGAGACACTATCAACACTGTTAACACAATAATGGCAGCCTTCAAGGAATCAGCCTGCAGTTTCTGCTGTCAGGACCATTAAAGTGAAGTAGCATGTAAGGGACAGATCCATGAAGAATGTCACACATGCATCAATTCTTCAAAATAATTTAAATTACATTTCCAATTGCTATGCTACTGTCACCTGTCTGACAGGGTTATCAAAGTTCACTCCAGACACTGTCTGATCCAAGAACCCCACCAGAGTCAGCAGCAACGAAATGTGACCACAAACACAAAACAGACAATTGTAAAAGGCCAGGCTGATAAGAAAAGTGTTCCAGATACCCAATGCTGTTAGAATTAGATTCACAATGCTGTTTCAAATAGTTCAAATTCAAGTGAACAAAAAAATTAAACTGTTCCCAAAATATAATTAAATTTGGCTCTTAATTTCGTGTTTGCTCCCTCTACTGGCTCTGCTGCAGTTGTCAGAGACTGCTTAACAGAGTCAAACTAATGAATGATCCCAAACATGTTTTGCATGAGTGACATTTGAGCCAGCTGCTAATAAAACAAATTACACTCCATCCATACTGTTCATAAACAGGGGATTGAATGTGGTAATGAAATAATCTGCTCTACAATAATTTCAAAGGTTAGTGAAACTGACTGTAAAACTGAGTGTGGCAGTGATTTATTTTAATATGATGTTAAATAATAGGGCAGATGATAACCTGATAGATCACTGGTTACAAACAGCTCATGAAAATGTAGGTGCCCATCACAAGAACTGAAACATTGCACTGAAAGAGGGAAGGATGAGAAAGACTGTGGAATTCACAGTCAAGTTCTTTTGGCAGTGGCTCAAATACACTCTGAAGTTCCCAGTGCATTCTTCCAAACAAGAGGGATAATCCTGGACTGCCCACAAACATTCCTTCTCAAGAAAATAAAACACAGCAATAAATATGATACTGTATTTTTGGGAATTAACTCACTATCTCCCAGTACACAAAACTAGAAATACTAGGTTATTATGGAATGTTTAAAATGCTGTGTTCTAAGTGATTATTTAAAAATTACACTTTTTCACAAGATTATTCTGATTAAAGCAACATTCTTGCATTTCAGCATTATTTTACCAATATTTTCAGAACTGCAAATTAAAAACATGGTTTAAAAAAGTAACTGACTTTTCACACCAAAAGCATTTTACCCTTATATATTCCAGCCAGTGTGTGGAGTCCACGTTTGACAGCCACCGAGTCTCATCAATAGTAGGATAAACAATTTCTTTCAGTTTCCTCAGGGACTCTCTCATGACATGGATATTGTGAATCTCCAGAAAGACCAGCTCTGCATTTGGGTAGGCACTTTCACTTTCATATCCTCCACCTTTAGCCTGTCATTCAAAAGGTAAAAACAGACAATGAGAAGGACATGTGTAAGACTTCAGTATAAGGTGGAGAGAGTTATTTTATTCAAGTTTCAGAATTTTCTGAGAGAAGGGATTATTTTAGTGCTGATAAAAACATACTTTTAGCTTCTGTTTTTTCTAAAAAAAAGTGAAGGTTTTTTCAGGTGAAAGAAGATCTAATTGTGACAGGCTACATTTGATAATACCTCCATATACCTTCACTGCTTTATTAATGAAAGCTTTGGTCTTCTGTGAGCTTTACTGCATAATTTCTCAGCTATATCTGTGGGTCTGTTCTTCAGCTCAGGCTACAGCCAACGTCTGAGGTCACCATTTGTGGTATTTTCTGGGTCCCCAGGACAAAGGAGGAATTGAAAATCTGACTCCATGTTCTTAGAAGGCTAATTTATTATTTTATGTACTTATATTAAAGAATACTATACTAAAACTATACTAAAGACTAGGGAAAGGATACAGACAGAAGGTTACAAAAGAATGATAATGAAAACTGACTCCTTCCAGAGTCCCAACACAGCTGGACAGTGATTGACCATGAAGCCAAAACAATCCACATGAAACCAATCAACCAACCACCTGTTGGATAAAACAATCTCCAGCCACATTCCAAAGCAGCAAAATACAGGAGAAGCAATCAGATAATTATTGTTTTCAATTTTCTCTGGAGCTTCTCAGCTTCCTAGAAGAAGAAATCCTGGCAAAGGGATTTTTCAGAAAATATGACAGTAACAATATCTTCATCCTGCCTTTGATTCCTGCCAGCCTTTCTAAACTGGTACAAACAACTTACCTTCCTTCCCCTGCCCTCTTTAGGCATCCTTTCTTATCTCTTTTCAACATCAGATTCTCCACATTCTGATATCTGGCTCAAGTTCAGCCTTGTGATAAGGCTGATGAACTAATGCCAGTTATGATACAAACCTACCTTGTTTGTATCTGCAACACTATTCTGCCTGGCATCAAAGATGATAAGTTTATGTGACTGAGCATTGGCATCCATAATTGTCTGCAAATATTTTTCATCTTCCTTGCAACGTTTATCATTTGGGCCAACTGATGGCTGGCTGCATCGTGTTATCGTTGCCTGACTCTCAGGATGGATCCAGGATAACACCTGGAACAAGAGAAAAGTATTTAATTTACTATACTACCATAAAAGCAGCAGGCCAGAGAACAACCAGACAACCACATTGCCTATCTGGCATAATTTCCTGGCAAATCAACAAATGCAAGTTTAAGGATAGGCTGATGCAAAAACATATTGACAGCACAATAGCACTGACTGCTCATCCCAAATCTGAGCCTGAAATCCAGAGTGATTCTAAACATCTTAGCTTTTATTTCTAACAGCAACTAAGCCTGTATTATTCTAATGGGGAAAAAAAAAGGGTAATGAAGGAATAAAAACTGCTTCCATGTGGGAGAGTATGGACCTATATACTACCTTGCTAAGCATGAAAACCAACACAATCTAATATATTTAAAGTGGTTCTAATGCTACCTTGTCTATTCTGAAGCAAAGCCCTATGGCTATGACACACTCTACTCCAAATAAAAACACAAGCTAATACATGTCAGAGCATGAGATACCACTGTGACCACGAAGTGCTAATCCAAACCAAAAACTCACTACATAGCACAGTAATTGTGCAATTAAACTCACACTTGAGTTGCTCCCCTCAGTTCTAAACCCATTGAGTCTAATTCTTCTTTCTTTTCCCCCCACCCCAACTCAGGAAGGAAGCCATCCCACTGCTGTTTAAAAAACAAAGCCTCAAAGAACAATAAATATTTTTTAAAAGCTACAACTTTCTAAAACACTTCCATTGTCTTGTACAAATTTCACTTACAGGAACTCTCCCTTTTGCTCTAAATGCTGCCACTTTCGAGAGATCATCATCCTTTACACTGGTTGGCACAACAAGAACAGCAGGGTATGTATCACAGAGCTCATAGGTGCTGTTAATTTTGGATATTTTCCAACTCTCATTGGGCAAGCCCTGTATGGAAACAAAACAATCTTGCATGTTAGACCTTTACATATCTCAGTTTGGGGCAATGAAAAATTTTATGTGCTGCATGCTTTTTAAAAAAAGGTGTGCCCACTTTTTTTTTTTAATAAGCTATAAACTTAGGTCTTCATGCTGAATCATAAACCAATGGAAGTCTTTCCTACTAAACTGATAAGGAAAATAACCATATGGAAAATGCAGATTTAAAATTACAAACTCCAGTTACTTCTCTGTTTAGTGATGTTTATTCAAATTCAATTTTTTGTAACACCCGTGTTTTGTAGAAACAGCACTTGAAAAATGTGGATTTCAGAACCATGTTAAGTCAGACCAACTCACTCAAGTACTCAGCACCTGTATCTCCACCAACTTTAGCAGGTGCTCAACACACAAACTCAGGCCACTTGCATTTTATTATCTAAACATGAGATGCAGACAGTCAGTCTATGTAGCAAGAGCTACATAGACTGAAAATGATGCATTTTCTGTAACATTTTTTCTTTGTTTAAAAGGCTCTGGGGGAGATGGAGAAAAAAAATACATCAATTATTCTATAACTCACCTGCCTCTTATATTCTGCCATTGGATCATACACCTTCCAGCCATTAACAGCAAACTTTTCTTTATAGCTGAATGCAAAAAGAGGCTAAAAACAACAGAACAAAATTATAAATTACTGCCTGACAGGTTGTAAGCACAATAACTCCAGAACAGTCAACACTCCAGTATTTCTAATCTAAAGCAGACATAACACCTTCAGTCAAGACTGGAAAACACTGAGCTGGAAAAAAGCTCTGTTTTTTTTCCATTAAGTATGAGTTCCACTAAGCATGAGTATGAGTTTAAAGTTCAAAAAACTTAAAAAAAAAACATAGGAAACAGAAAATTTAAGTTACTTGCCTCTGATCACACAACACATCAATGGCAATGCCAAGATTAGAAAACTGGTTTCCTACCTCCCAACCAGTTCCTTACCCACACAAGCAAATGAAATAGGATTCTGCAGCTAACTAATAACAGACTAGTTGAACTTATTTGTTGTATTAGATAGAACTTCTAGATTTAGTTATCTACTGCAGAAAATAAAGAGTCAACACATACATATTTTTAATCAGCAACATTAGGCAAACCTAGATCTCAAGGGTTATGCATAAATGAACTTCACCAATAGCAGACACAGCTGTGTTTGATGAATTAATGCAAAAAGCACACACGGTCAGAGTGGCCTGCCTGCTCTGCAACAGATTTTATGAATCAACACTTCAAAGTTTGTTATACAGCCCTTGTATTTCCTCCCCTACACTTTCCCAAAAGAGGAGAGCCAGTGACAGCCTCTCTCCATCTCAAGACTTACCAGCCCATTAGAAACAGGAAACGCACGCGTTACAAGGTTTTCAAAGATCTCCAGTCTGTTCTGCTCTTCTTGTTTATAGGCCAGCCGCAAATTTCTCATATCCTGTCAAAAATAAGTTACAGTTTTACTCTATGATAAATTTAAATAAAAAGAAAAAGCAGTTATAAGACATTTGATTGAATGAAGACATATATGGAACACTAAGTCACTGACATCATCTAACCCCCAACAGAACAGAGTTGTGTAAGCATTCATGAGATAACTAGGACTGTCAGTAGAGATGCTTGATATAAAAATTGCCACTTTTCCTTTGAATTCACTCTTCAGACAAAAGGCAGAAGTGTTTAAGACTGCAAGTATCATAAAGGAATTGAAATAAATGAAGCACGATTCAAATACAGGGAACTGATCAGACAGAAAAACAGCACGCAGGCTGGCAGATTGTTCTTACAGAAAAATGAAATGAAAATAATTTACTATTAATAAATCTCTACCATGCCTTACCTTGCAAACTATTTCTATACCACATGAATTGTCTCCATGGCTCTGTACTCCAATTTTTTCAACCCTACTTATAACTCCAAGGGGAACATCAACAACAAAAGGTGGATCCTGAAATTTGTATATAAAAGAAATAATTTTATTACATTACAAGAAATACAAATTACTATTATTCATGTGTGTTTCATAAGAGCCAACAGTAATTCCAGTTTAGTAAACTGCTGTGAAACATCACACTTCGTGGAATTTGTCACTTTCTGAAATCTACTTCAGCAACATTCCTACCTGAAACATCAGGCAGATAGATAGTGAAGTCTTACCCTCTCAACACTTTTGATGAACATTCTGAAGTCCGTCACTGTGAGAGTGCCACTGACTGCTCCCATAAATGGACAGATGTACATAACGTCCTTAGCTGGAAAACAGATCAATTAAAGCTTTGTTTTACTATTACAGACATTTGTTGCATAACAATCTATTTTCACTTGAAACTCACAAGATTTTGGCAGCTCCATAAGATTTTGATGCCTGATCTCTTTAGGAAAGTCTATTCTTGCAGAGTTGTCTTTATCTCAACAATGAAAGGAATCAAATTACTCCCCTGCTGCTCCTGAGCACTTGGGGCAGGGCTGCAGCAAGGGAAGGCAGGTCCCCAGCATTTGCAGGTACCCCAGGTGCAGAGCAGCCACTCACCTCAAATACAGAGCATCCAAAGTGGCAGTTACTGATCCACAGGCACCCAATCTCCAAGTAATTCAGTTCTATGCCCATAGCTTTGCTTTCACTTTTTTTCGCTGGTATTCTCTCCTATCCAAGTACTGCACTGCTAGCACAGAGCTTGCTGTCACATGCCAGAGTGAAATAAATCCCACTAAGTACTGGAAACTAAGTTCACCATAACTTCATCTTTTTTGAAGAACAGAATTTTGAATCTACGATATATCCTTAGCACCCCCAAGCAGAAATACAATACATACATCTCTATGGAACAAAAAATCCTTAGGAAAAGAAATATTATCTATATGGAGCAAGTCATCCTCTGGATCTGATTTCTCCTTCCTACACTTGGATTTACAAGACAAAGAAAAGAAATCCACATCTAATTTTAAGTGGCATTAAATGAAATAAGAAAAGTCAAAAGGAAGTCATATTCTGTTTTTAAATAAACCAGCAATTTAACAGTATTCAGTGCAGCACTCAGTGGTACACTTACCAATAACTTTGATTGATTCTCCAGGAAAAAGTGGAGCCTCTTCCATCTGTGCCAGTTTGTTTCCATCCCGCAGTGCCTGGCAAAAATCCAAAATCATGAGTAAATCTCACTCTCCATCTGTACCACATCGATATATTTTGATGCAAAGTGCTTTTACTACCAGATTACTGGAACACAAGAAGTGTGTCTTTTTAAAAATCACACAACTGTACTAAACAGTACCACAGTAGAAGAAAAAAAACAAAAAAACAACCAAACACAAAACCAAGCATTATAAATTTAACACAGACATACATGTTAGTTACACATTAGTAACAAAGCATTCATGCAACAATTAGTTTCACATGCTAGCTATATATAGCATACAAAAATATGAACAATAAGATCAGCCCAAATTATTAATTAATAATTTGTTAGTGTTTTGCTGAATGCAGGTATTATTTGGGGTATTTTATCTATTTGAGAACATTTTAAAGCTCTTTTGTTTGTTTTTAAATGCTAACACTGCTTATTTAATATTTGAGTATTTTCATCTGAGAGAATTATATGGCAGAAACTTTATTTAGTTAACATTTTAACTTTGTGCTTTTGATAGCAAGAAGCACCCCACAATGCTCTATTTCAATCAATGCCTTACTAAGAGTGCCACAGGTTATGGAACAGGTTCTCTATAGGAATTTTGGATCCAGATGGTCAGATTAAGAATGAAGTAATAACAAAATATAGAAGGACAATTAGCAATTTTAAAATAAAAGTTAGTTTAATAAGTTTTCATTGAGGTAAATGGCTTCATTGCTGAATGATACATGATGGATTCTTAGGGTCCTTTGTTGGCAGCTAAGATTTACAATGTACTAAAGATTGTAATAAAGCATAAAACAGTTTGTGGGACTGTTAAGGACCATGTAATAAAGTGATCTGCCTCAGGTCAAAATGATGAGAAATTAGGGTCTCCATTTTTTACATCCTGAATAAATACAATGGGGTAACTTGTTACAACAAACAACTAATCCTCCCCTTGTATTGCAGCTCTGACCCACACAGAAGTAATTGGCAGGATCTCTCTGCTTCCACACAGACTATCCCAAGCTCTCCCTAATAAATCATTTCTAAAAATATTTCAGCTGATCTCTGGCTTCAGTTTTCCTTGGAAAATTTTGGAATTTTACATACAGCACTCAATCACAAAAAATAACATGCAGAGAAATAGCCAGTGCTTACAGACTGAGGGCAGATGTGCTCTGTAAGCTGGGCTTATGTTCAGTATTACATTTTAGACTACATGACCTTACAAGAAAACTCTGTCTGGCACATAACCAGTTACAACTAAATGCTTTCTAGGGCTTCTCTTAAGTAAGAAAAGTAAGATTTGTATGCACTGTATGAGTACTACTTTATAGTACCTTGCTACATAGTTAATGAATGAAAGATGAGTAAAACTTGCCACCTGATCAGGTTCTGCTTCAGAATGATAGCCATTGTGTCCATCCTGAATCTCCTGCTTTGCATGAGGCAGCAGTAGGGCAAGAGAGAAGTAACAGCAAAAAAATTGCAGACAACAGGTGAAAGGACAGAATCTTATCTTTTTTTTTGTTTCCCTTTTTAAAATTTCCTTAAAAAGACAGCATATACTTTAACTCCAGTTCAGCTTTCCAAAATCTTTCACTCCTGGCACACACTACTTTCCACAGAAGGGAATCCAAGCTATTAACACCATCCTTTGAATGTTACTTGGCACAACACAAAATGAAAAATTTAGTCCCTTTTTCACAAAAGAGTCAGTGCTGGTAGATAAGAACATAAAAGTACGTACTGTCTTTTTAAGACAAATGACATTACAATGAAGAAAATTAATTTCAGTATGCCACATGCTTATCAATAGAAGAAATTGAGTACAACTTGCAATGGCAGCATTATGGGAAAACTCATGCAATCTTTCACAGAAAAAAATAGATTGACATCAAATAGAAGTACCTAGACATTTAAAAAAAGCTTTGCTGTGTAAAACATGCTGTAATTGAACTCTCAATCTTATAGTTTTACATGTCTTTCTAGCAACTTCTGTGTTGTTGTTTGAAACTTGGCCAGTAACTTTACAGAATCTAAAATTACTACTCATAGCAAAATATGCAAACAATTCACATTTTCATGGTAATTTATTTTTGCATCATTGGCAACAAATCCTGAACATTAGTTCAATTTCCTTAATAAACATAAGGTCCTTTTGCACACTGGAGAGAAGCACAAATGTCATTGGGTCAGCTGGAGGAATTATTTTAACATGTTCAGCCAAAAATGTTCTTCCGTCTTCTTCCTTTAACAACTGGAGAGAAGTTGTGCTCATGACAGTCAATTACTCCCAGTTCAAATGCAAAGAACTCACTTGGTCAGACTGTAAAATCAGCCTCAGTCTAAATTTACAAGAGTTTGTTAGAAGTCAATTTTTCCTTTTACAGTATTTCCACAAGAAACCCTCAAGAACAAGCTTAGAAAAAGGACTTCTAAAGAAGTCCTCTAAAAGGACAAAAGATAATTTGAACTCTACATAAGTTTAAAAAGTTGTATGTAATTAAGAAACCTTTTCCAGTTATAAAGTTATTATGTTACTAACATTTAGGTATGGGTAGAATTCTGTCATACAGAAATTACTTAAATTTCAGATCATAATTATGTTGTTTCTGAAATCAAAGAAAAGTAGACACTGTGATCTCTGGAAGAAAACCAGCAGGACAATGAGCAAATACACCAAAAAATTTAAATATATGAAAGACAAAGAAGCAGAGCAGACCATTCAAATATCAAAGCCTTTACACAGAACTGGGAACAACTGAACAAAACCACTTTTTGTTACTCAACTCAGACCAATTATTTGAAGTGCTGTCTATTCAAAAGAAAAAAAAATATCAAATTGTGGATTTGTATGATTGGACTAAACACATCATTTTTAAATAGGTAAACAACAGATGAGAAAAAGAAACCATTCAGACTTCATCTCTTGGTTTCAGACTGAACAAGAGGTCTTTGTTTGAATAAAAGTGTTGGACACATTTCACGAACAATGTCAGAACACTATCCAGATCATTTCTCACTCCATAAATGTTACTAAGAGAGAGGGGCAAGAAAACAAGGCATGCCCTTTTTAATCTTCAATGGACAATGGGCAAGCCCTGGTCTCAAAATTATCATTAAAAAGATGTAGGTCATTGCACTAGTGCCTAACTTCAAACCTAACTTTCAATCCTATTACAGCCTGGTAACAACTAATTTAAAACAAGTACAAAGGCAAGCATGAATTTGGAACTTACTTAAATAGGACAGACACAGACAAAATGCTTTTACCACTGGTATTCTTTAGCACAGACATGTTAGAGCTGCTAACACAGTACTCTGCAGTCGGAAGCACGTAAACCTGAATTGCAAGCATCCATTTTGTCAAAATTAATGTAATAAAACTGAAGTTAGTATTGCACATTCATAACATAATTTTAAAATATTGCTCTCTTACATACTGACTTTCATTGCTCACGAAGACATTGTAATGTATATAAAGCATTTTTGTGGCAAGAAGCTGTTGCACTGCATAGCAAAATGGCCTGACTGCTTCATAAAACCCATTAATGAGGTAAAGAACGCTTGACACACCAAGATCTCACACAGCACAAGAGACACACAGGTAGGAGGCTGTTCACTGCTAGCCAAAGGTAATCTTACCCGTATAACTGGCCTCCTGTACACCTGTTAGTTAAAATATAAAATATTATCCAATGAAACACATGGGATTGATTTGTTAAAGATACTATATCTTATTTCACCAGATTTTCAAAAGAACTCTACTCCCAAACATTTTAATTATAGCTGGATTTTGAAAGAACAAAACAAAACTATGCAGAACTAGTAACTCTCATTTGCAGAATTTTTTTGCTCTAAAAAAAAAAATCTCAGCCACTTGATTTTAGTGATGTAACAAATTCCAAGCTCTTTGGAAACATTCATTCCTAATCAGGCTTTTATCCTGCTACACTGTGCTATTGTTAAAAGAGAAGAAAGAGCCTGGTAATCCTTCTAGGTGGAAGACAATAAGCCTGCACTAACAACCATGAAGGAGAGGCACTGGACCTCTCAGAAAAAGACAACTCTTCTCAACTTCTGAAGGTGTTTGTAGCCAGCAGCTACAATCTGAGCCATTTTCATTTATATGAGCCCCTCATTCAAGAACACTCTGCAGGCAGAGCATGTGTCAGAGAAGACACACAGAGCAGAGCTCAACTCAGCCTGAGATCACTGCTGCTGTAGGGTTTAGCAAGCAAGAGCTCCCCCAGTGCTCTCCAGTTCTGACCATTCCATTAGCTGCCCCCTTGCTTCCCTCCTCCCTGGTAAGCCAAGTCACATAGGAGTAATGTGAGTTACACTGTTAGAGTCAGGAATCATTATATTTACCTGGTTTTGCAAGCATATTAATTTAAACAATAAATAAGAAAGAATAAAGCAATGAGTTCCTGGTAAATCCAGCACAAACTAACAGAACTGCCTGACCAGTTCCAGAAGCAAACACACATCTGACCTGATCTGAAGGCTCTGACTTGTAAGATAGTCTCTAAATGCAGCAATTCGAGGCAACCAAAGGTAATGAAGACGCAGGAAAGTGCATCAAAAGAGAAAGATGTCTCAAAGGAAAACTGAGCTTTTCATGTGTGGATTCCACAGTAATAATGAACAAACACAACCTGTTAGTAGTACTGAGTAAGCAACTATAAAAATTCCATCATGTTATATACAAATATGGGATTTCAAATCACAGCAATGCAATGATGCCGAATACAATTTATCCACGAAAATTCTTCATTTAAACCATCAGGCTTAAATCCTTTTCTTTCATTTCTCAGAGAGACAGAAAGAAGTAGAATTTTAATTAGGCCTTAAAAGATTTATTCCTGTTAAATAATATCTGAGATGAGTTTGGTGTAGAGATGGAAGTTATTCAAAATTAAACAGTGCTCTTCATTCCAGAGGAAGGCACTCTACTCTGAGATAAACTGAACACCAGGCTTACACACATGGATTTTACTAAAATGAAATCCTTGGCAAATACAACATCAACAGATGCAATGCAAGGTTTCCCACAGTGTTTTACCAAAAATGATGGCCTTCACCTGGAGCAAGCATTTGCAATTCAGCTGCTGTAGTATAAGTATAGGAGAGCTACTCTTTACAAACTGCTGACTGTGCCAACTCTGTGAAACTCTGTTGAGGCTGAACTTTTAAATACACTACAGTCAAAAACATTTCATGGACTCATCTCAGACTCAGGCTGAATCTGACCTGCTGTCACTCAATCTAAAATGTGATGTTTCCAGACAACATACTTTGTAATCACAGAGCATATGTGAATTAAAATCTAGTTAAAACAAAACAAGAGAAAGACGTAAAAACTTTGCAGTGGCCATTCTATATGAACAATAAAACTGTTACAAATCAAGGAAGAAAAAGAGATCTAAACAGCAGCAAGTTGGGCTTCTTAAAGGGAATTGAAACATGGGCAACTTTTGTCACGTTGTGAGAGGAGAAAAACTGCCCATGCTCCATTCCTAACAGCTGAGCTGAGTGGCTGCATGAAGGGAACAGCCAGTGAGGGTGAAAGAACAGGGGCACAAAAGCACAGTGGAACTCAGAGAAACCATACTGTGCAGTCACTACCTTTGTGACAAAAATGCTGCTGGGAGGGAATGAAAAAGGTGACTTGTTTGTTTGATGTCAAATTCTGTGTCTCTGGAGAAACCCCATCAAAAATGATACTCAATTATGTTCCCTACACATCTAACAAAGACATTAATTTATTTTTTGTGGAATCTGAGGAGCTCAATTCTGCACTCTGAATAACACACACCAGAAACCGTTTCAACCTATAACTATGATCTACTTAACTAATTATTTTATATAGTAATTAAAAGAAAAGACACTTTTGATGTTTTATTCAAAACATTGACTTCTAAAATTTCCTTTCACTTCTGTGTTAATTTTATTCTCTAGATTTCAATGGCACTATTCTAAATATAGAGGAAAACAGGAAGCAAATTCGAGACTCCTATGGATAATGAGATGTTTCTAGTTCTGAAACACTCAGATCACTCAAGTGATCACTCAAGTACTTACCACTGACTAATCAAGATAGCAAGGACCTTCCCCATCTTCCACTCTTGTATCTTAAAACATATCAATGCATTCTTCAAGTCACTTACCCTGTAGTCTCTGGACACACCCTCTGATGGGACAGACCCTGAAATCTGACTCGAAATGGTTGCAGCTATCAGCTGTTTACACCATTCCACGTGGGATCCAGTCGGGCTACAAAATCAGAAATTTCAAATTATTTAGCAGTAGTTCAAAATGTGTATTTTGAACAGCACAGATCCAGAAAGCAACACTGTAAATGATCAATAACATCATAAAACTTTGTTTGCTTTGTGGGCAGAACGCAACTATTTTATTGCTCAAGTTACATAAAAGAATATTACTAGATCATGTCAGAGACACAGAGCTGTCAGGAGGTTAAAAGTGAGGTTAGGGTCCTAGGAACTCAAAAAATGTTCTGCTCCTTATCCAGTGTAATTTTTACCATTCATATGCTTTTTTCTTAAATTCATCCATGGAAGGAGTTTGGCCAAGTAAGAGGAAACTCCTTATATTGTCCTTATTAATATGTCCTGATTATTCAGTAAAGCCTCAGAATTAAACTACTTTGTACTAGTATTAAAAAATTTAAACATGCTAATGTTGTATTCTATATTAAATGTTGAAAATACATGTTGTCCAAAGGGTTCTAGTTAGCTGCAGCTTTTTCCAATTAATGAATTAAACCCTGGATAATCTTCAGGCTGGGCTTTCACATGCCACAGGACTGAACTGTAGTGCACAGGGTGTTTACAAGAACCCTAAAGCATCTGAACCACACTAAAGCCCAGGTGATGCCATTTCAGAACAGCCCCCTGAACTAGAGCTGCTCACAAGTAATGCACCGCTGAGAGGGAGAAGCAATGACAGTCTGAAGTACACTAGGTCTGTTCAACACACACCAGTATCCAAGGAAAAACTGGGAATGCCAGAGGGAACTGCTCCCTGAGCGTTCCCACAGCCTCAGACAGTATCTTAGATAACTGCCACTTTTCCTCACACCATTCAGCTGTGCTCGTCTATAGATTGAATGCTTATTCAGAAGTCAAGTACAGAAAGAAAATGTTATTTTTTTAAAGTTAATTTATAAAATAGCTTTGTATTCTATGAATCCAAAGATTCATACTTACACATACCCAGCACCCAGCAGGTGCACCACACCTCGGACATTAGGAGGGTGGGGTAAGACCTTAGATGACCAATCACTACTGAAAAAGAGATCTTTCCTTACATTACCTCTGCCACTATAGCTAGGTATAAGGCACAGATCTATGCAATAATGTCATACTTGAAATGGAAGATCTTTCCAACATTTTCTGATAAATTTTAATAGCTTTCACCCCACCTGCACATTCTACACAAGACTAGATCTCACAACCTTGTTTTGCAACTAAAACACATCTATGGTAGTCCTGCTTGAAGAACAAAGACAACTCTCAGGTTAGTGCTGAACTTAAACCCAGATTTACTTAGAGAACTCCTCCCTTAAGTTCTACAAAAGAGCCCAACATCTAAATCCTACAGAAATCCTTTTCTTACCTCATTTATTTCTCCTTCTCTCACATCTCTTTAATTTCCAGTATAGCTCTTCAGGGCTTGCCTAAGTTTGTTTTCAAATAAGCACTCACTTGTTAATTAAGTAAAGGATTTATTTTTCTATGGCTTATCTTCACAAGGAATCACTGTATCAACAGAGCTAGTAACAGCAGGAAAACAAATATGAATGCAGGACCATCCCCTGAGGCCAGTGCAGGGGATATGACAGTGTTCCAAAGAACACTGATCACACCGAGGTGCCTTCTCCCCATGCACCAGTGGGGCACCCAGCAGAATGACTGCCTTTGCATTCTATCTCATCTGCAGTCACATACCTCAGCCTGGCCTGGTACAACCCTTCTGGCAAACAAGTGAACTGTATGATAAATGGACATAACTGGGCCAGAAAAGAGCAAGATCAGAAGAAGGGAAGATGAAAATTAGGATCAGAAAGTGCATTAATAAGGAACACAAAGGTGTATATTTTGATGACAGAAAATGGACATTTGATGTCCATCCTCACTAGAATGATGGAAATTCCCAGGTTTCTACAGAGAAAAAAAAGAGAATACAGAGACTGGAACCTAGCACTGATTTTAAATATTATTTTTTATTTAGTTTTCATCAGGGTGAGACTTCCGTTTACTTCTCTTGCTTAAGGATTTTTAAGCTCAATTCTGAAGTCCACCTGCAGCTGGAAACTTCTGAGTGAACTGATGTCTCTGCCAGCGGCTGCCGGAGGAGATGCGGTCTCACCTGGCACCGTTCCGGTGAGACCCTGCAGACCCACTGCACACAATTACAGACACACACCAGGACACACAGACAGCATTCCGGGACACACCGCACACACAACACACGCCGCACACACTTACAGACACACTCCAGGGACACACAGACAGCATTCCGGGACACACTGCACACACAGACACACACCGCACACAGACATACACCAGGGACACACCACACACACAGACAGCATTCGGGGACACACCGCACAAACAGACACACACCAGCGAAACACAGATAGCATTCCGGGACACACCGCACACCGAGGCGGTGCCTGGGGACAGTCCCACGTCTGGAGATTAAATACTCGCACGGAAAAAACCCCAAACCCATCGGGAAGAGACTCAAAACCGCGGACGG
>NW_005054314.1:4810868-4834712 GCF_000277835.1 Geospiza fortis
CGAGGGTGGGCGGACGGGCGGCGGGGCCGGGCCGGGCTGAGGGAGGGCCGGGCCGAGGGACGGCAACTCCCGCCCGCCGCCCATTCCGGCCCCAGCACGGAGACGCGGCAGGAAAAGGGCTGGTGGAGGCACAGAGTTCAGCACGGACATCTTTATTTTCCCCTCCCCGCACATACACGGCAGACGGATGCTGTTCACTGCTCTCCCCCGACCCACGGCCTGGCACGTAGGGCCCGGCTCCAGAGCAGTCCTGCGGCATCGAAGGAGAGCGGCCCATATGGTTAGTGAGGAAGCGGCAGTACTGAGGAGATCTGCGCTGGTACTGATCATACTGATCATGTTTTCTCATGCATGACAGAACGCTCGCTGCGACACAACATCTGAACTCAAGGCAGAGGTTAACAATACATCAAAAGGAGGTAGCACACGAGTCATGTCTTAGGTACAGCCATTACTGATACTGGGGAGAAGGGTAAGGCATGAGCAAATAAAGAAGGCATTCAACAAATAACCTTTCTAAATAAGTAACAGAAGCCCAGCACAAAACCTAGCTTATTCTCCTCATGTCCATGGAAGGAAGAATACAAAAAACCTAAACTAGCATTCCAAGACTGACATTTCTTATGGGATATTGGGCATTCATTGCTGGTGATGCTGACACCCCAGCTCTGCTTTTTCACCCCTCCTAGAAAAGGCACTCAGCGCCTGCAAGTCTCATCCTCACGAGCTCAGAAGCTTCCCCAGGTGTGCTCCTGGCAGGGACCGGTGTGCACAGAGGACAGGAGGTCTGTGCAGAACAGCCCAGAGCACCCAGTCATGGGGGAAGGAGAGAGATGTTCTGCTAGCACTGATAAATCTGTATGCCTACATTCACAAGTAGTATTTTCCAGAACATACTGGATTAAAATCACCTTTGTGTTGGTCTCATACGTAAAAACAATTAAAACACATGTCCTATCTGCTGACTTGAAAAATTCCAAGCCTGCAGAGCCATGTTAGAGAGCTTCAAAGACAAATTCAGCTGAAGAGCAATACAAAGTAATATGTAATGAAGTAAGTGCAAAAAGATCCTTTCCGTTACATGACACTTTCCCAAATGTAACAGGTTATCATGTAGTGTTTACACAGTAAAAACTATTAGATTTTCAGAACTTTATCACACCGCTCAGAGATGTCACCAATATGTTAAACTCAAATACAGAAACTTTAAATATTCTAATAAAAATAGCGTTTTCTTTAAATAAACCACAAGTAAGTAGAAGGCAAGTATACCAGAGTATGCATAGCTTTCAAAATGTAAAATACATCATGAACAACTGAGTATCCTTCTTCATTTATCTGATGCAATGAATCTTAACAAGTCAAGATTGAGGGACAACATTGTTATTTTGGATACACATACTGGAGAGCATAGATGGGAGAATGAAATTTAGAGGACAAAAGTCATATAATTCTGCATATTTAGAGCACACATGCTGTATGCTCTGAACTTCCCTGAAAACACAGTGCAACTCAGTGCATATACTGAATTAAATCCAGAGGCGGTATATTTTTATTCCTTTGAAAAAATACTATACTGTTTTAAATATTCAATGTCCTCTAAACTTTGACTTATTTTATGGAACTATACCTTTAAATTTAGTTTTCATATGCAAAATATTTACACTTTATAAACTTGCAGAATTTCTAATAAACTATATTATATACACTTACACAAAACTTTATATATAATCCTATTATATCTTGCAGATCAAAACTCACCACATGTACAATAATTTACAATGACAGAAGCCTCAAGCATCAAAATATTTCCTTTAAAATAACAATATTAGAGTCCTTTACAGATTCTGATTTGCAGTATTTCCTGGATTGCTTGAATATCATTAAACTTATGAGAATATGCAAAATTTTAATTAAATATCAAGAGCAAAGTTTGTACTGTCATAAGAAATGCTTGCAACTATTTAAAAATTACCTGAAAGGAACAAATTAAAGATTTACAAAAAGCCTCTGAAAGGTAGGCTTGAAACTAGAGCTCACTTAAATGTTCAATATATAAGTGCACACACTATATGCAAATCTTGGATACTGAAGCCCCTTAAATACATTAGAATAAATTTGCTGAACAGGAGTTAAATTAAACGGTAAAGTATAAATGTACAAGTTTTCAAAATTATCTATAACTGAGAATTTTTGTCTACTTTGGTATAAAAGCTCCTTTAAACAGGCACATTTATTTTTAAAAGACAAACAGAAGCTTTAATACTATGGCTATTGCTGGATATTTAAGCAATGTCTCTGTGGTTCTGTTTTTCATTTTATAAACCTTCTTTTGGAAACATTTAATTCTGTATTAATCCAAAGAACCACTACTGCCCACAGTGATAATTTTTACTGTACTTTAGTGTTGAACAGCTAGCCCAAACAGAACTTCTCAGAAACCAGTACAACTTTCATTTGTTTTTTTTTTTAAATAAAATCAATTTACAATAAAAAAGTTTCTTTTATTTTGATATCTACTGAGCTATTTGAATTTTTATTTAGAAGCATATCACTGAAATGCCTTCCATATTTCTGTTTATTTAAAAAAAGGAAAATTTGGAATTCTTGGGTAATCAGAAAGTTTCAACACTTCTCTCTGACATCTTGCAATATAATTTATTTTTCTCTCATGAACTCCATGAATGTATTCCTAACAGGAATACAGACATACCTAATTATATACAGTGTTAATATTCCTATTGCCATTATTGTGTTTATTCATGACAGGTAAGACTGAGCGTGAATTTCCTTACAAAAACATGACCTAAAATGTAATAAATTAAAGCATTCTTATGAAAACAATATATCAATTTAACTTTTACCAGACCTACCAAAATAACTCTCAAAGCCCTCCATCTCCATAGCTATGAGTTGATTAATAATGTTCCCAGTCCACAGGTTCTGAAAGGCACGTAATCGAAGAGCTGGGTTTGTTTGTTTTGAAGTCCTCCTCAAATGAAGACAGTCTAAAATAATTTGTGTTAGGACAGTCTAATGTAAGGCATTAGAATATTCCTCTTTAGAGATCTATGTTAAGCACCACTTGCCATTACAGTATAGAAAGAAGCCATCATTTTCTTCAAAAATGTGTTTGTACTTGGGACACCATTTGTGAGGGAGATGTTGATGAGGCTGATGAGTTGGATATCTTAGAATTATTTGTGATCTGAAGCTCTTCAAGTCTCCTGATATAATCATCACGCAAGGCAAGGAGCTCCAGGTAACGCTGCTCCATGGGGTTTGGCTGCTGGGAAGAGATCCATGTTAGTCTGAGCACTTCACTCCAGCTACTTGCACACAGGCTGCTCGAGTATCCAGGGCTTCCTGGCAGGTGTAGCACATCAGAGCTAAACAGAACCACTTGCTGCTGTGACCTGAGAGCCCTCTGCCTTCCAGCTGTCTCCCCCAAAGTCCATCTTGGCACAAAATCCTTTGTCCTAACTCAGTAAAATCAGATGCCACTTCCTGGAACATATGGATTTTATTTTCTTGTTATCTAATATTGTGTGCAAGACAGTTACTTGTATATCTTGACCAAAGCTTTTTTCTTGACTTACTAGAAGGTTTTAGAGTCCAGAAGCCAAATGTCTCAGTATCTTCCATAAAACACAGTGTTTAGCCAGATTATTTTAGCTACACTGATCAGATTTAAGATCCATGTCTTCAGCTTAAATAACTTCTCTCACCGATGAAATTGAGTTTTTAATAGTTAATTTGCAACTTAGTGGAAATAAATGAAAAAACTTTTTAAAGTGATTTGCACATGTTTAAAATCAACTGCTCTGGCTTTCAGGAGATTACTCAGAAAGAGCCTTTTAACTATTTCTACTTTGAGCTTAACTTCCTTTTCAGCCTAATGAAACAAATGGAAAAGAACTATTACAGATGTCCAAAGCAGAGAGAGAGCCTTAAGTTACCTTCAGCTGAATATACCTGTCTAGAAGATGTTGCTGTTTTACAGTTAACTGCCTGTAATTCAAAGCTATCAGCAGTGGAGTTTCAGCAGCAAATGGCTGAACACCTCACCAGTTCAAAACCAGTTCAACCAGCACTCTGGGATGCACCACTCACTGTGCACCCATCTGAGGATCATGGTGAATGCTGAGGCAACTGTGGAAGTTGGATCAATGCTGATGTAGGTACTAAGATGACTGGTGATGTAGGATAATAATTTTGCTAGCAGAACATAACTCTAAGGAATGGACTAAGAAAGGTCATTTAAAAATGGTTCAGGCCACATGTCATTACTCAGTTGCTTAACTGAAGATGAAGCATAAATTTTATGTGCAGGAAAAAAAGTTACATTTTGTGTACAAAAATGGTGAAAATTAGGGACCAGTAGTAGCAGCATGGAATACTGTCACTTGGGTTTGCATTTCCAAGAAGAAACTCCTGCCAAAAAGCTCTCCTGAATAATGGCAAACTGCATTTTTAAGTAGATCTACAGCTAATCTGCATGTCTTATAATCCTTTATTTTCTAAAATAAATCTTTATATTCGCCTTTTGCAAAACACCCTCATCTTTCACAACAAGCAACAAAAGCTTTAAAACCAGGACTTCCAATTCCAATAGGCAATGTATTTGTAAAAAGCCATAGCAAACTGCCAGGCTTTCCTGAAGCCTCTAAAGTGCTCTAAATAATACAGGAGATCAGCTGTGCAAAAGGAAGTGTATTGCTTGAAAACTACTGACTCATTCCAAAGGCTGGACTGTGAAGACTGCTTCTGTCAAGCAAATTGCTTCTTTATCTTCTACTCAAATCTCCACAGGCTGTTAAAAAGGACAAAAAAGTCTCTATACAAAAATCTGTATCTGCCACATGGTGGAGATTTCCAGCAAGACTGTAACAAACACTGAGTGTCCATATGGATTAAAACCACAGAAATGAACTATGTGTCATTTGATAAAAGCTTTTCTGGACTTCCAATCTGATCTACCTGTACAATTTTCAGTAACAGCTTTCATCCACAGTGTAAACAATGCTAGGTCATCAATGTTACATAAAAATATTAAATCTTACCATCAATACATATAGCTTTGAAAGAGGAAAGACTCAACAGGTCATTTCATTTGTAAATTGTTTCATACCCTCTCTCAGCAAAATGAGAAAGACCAAGCAAATGCAACTGTGTTTGTGTTGCTAATGCTCCATCTCTTCAGGAATCAGCAAGCCCCATTTCTAAGCATTGTCACTCAGGATTTAGTAGCATCAAATGCCCTTAGACATGTGGACAATAAAAAGAGCTAGAAAGAGCTCAAGGATGACTTGCCACTAAACAGAGAAATAAATTCAATGAGCTAAGAGACAGCTAAATAATTGCTTAAACTTTTTCCTCCATCTTTACAAATAAATAAACATTAAAAACCTGAACAGATTACAGGTACTGCTCTACAAAATCCTTATTTCCAATGTCTAAGAGCATTTTTAGTATGTTATAGAGAATTTACTTACTTGTTGCCGAATCCTGGGGTTCCACCTGATGTAGTAATTAACCCAGAGCTCTAAATGCCGCATGCTGGCTACAGGATAGAGTGCTCGATTTAGCTCTTTACTATAAAAAGCATTGGTGTATTTAGATTTGTCACTGTTTATCAAAGACCATAAGGATAACGTTCTCTCAGTCACTTTCTAAAATGAAATCAAAATAAGGACAGTAAATACATGCATAAAATCAAGAAATCCATCATAGAAGCCGTTGTTACATTCCAAAATTAGTACACTTCTGGTTTACTTAGAAGCATAATACATTACTGCATTATAAAGATTCCAAACCCAATGCTTGACAAGTATTTTAGTAACTGCATGGCACTATTCTATAAGAAAAAAAGCCAGTTCAAAATCACTGTCTGCAAGGGCTATAACCAAATACAATACAACCAAAAAATTTTGCTATCATCTAGAGTAAAGGCAGCAATGCAATGACACAATTAGTGGTTTGACCAACCTCTTTTTCTCTGAGGAACTCGCTGTTATACAGGAAAGTGCCAAAGCGGCAGCTGTACAAGTGATCCAGGATCGTAATCAGGAACTGCTCATTGAATTCAAAGGCCGTAGGAAACTAAAACCAGGAAAGACAAACTCATTGTTTACATGGAAAATGCAGGGGGATATGCACATGCCCTGGTTAAAAGGCTGAAAGCAGAGTTTAGAAGTGTGGATACATCTACAAATAATTTTTGAGATAATGCTTTCATATACTGTATAGCAGACTAAGTGTTCCAATGACACAAGGTGTTCAACTTTCTCAAACTAGTCACTGAAAAATCTCTTCTCAAAATGTTCTACCTACCTTTAATTTATAAAAATAATAAAGTACAGAATGGTTACACATACACTTTTACTAGCAAGACAGAGTAAGATCTCTTCAGTGCATTCTTGCAGTCCAGCACCATACAGGAAAATAAAGGTCCTGATCCTTAGCCCTAAGTGGACTAAGTTCACTGCTCTGTTTCATTACTTACTGACATTACGATGTTTAACTCACAGCACTCAAAAGCTCCCTAGCTTCGTTTTTAAGCATAGATAAAATAACAAGTGTCCCTGCAGTTCAAGGGACAGCTTCACAAAATGGTCAAACAAAACATCAGACCCCATTAAGACAGTTGGGTGCAATTCCTGTAAAAGCTTTCTGCCAGGTTGAAAAATCCCTCAGAATGTGTCTGAGAATCCCATATCCAGGAACACCAGTCATGCCTGCACAGCCAGTGCCATGTCCAGCAACAAAACCACAGCCTGTGGTTATATCACTTTCAAAAAAGTAAATACACTCTTTTTTACTACAGGCCAGAGCAGAGGGGTATGCTATCCTCTTCAAATACTTTTTTCAAAAAAATGAAGATTTAGGGTTTTAGTTCAGTAATCTCTTCACACTGTTACCTTCTGAAGAACATCAGCACATACCTGTTTAGACATCTGCCACACACAATCAATAAACTGCAGAAAGATGGGCGATCTGTCAGTATCAGCATGATTTTTATCACCGTGGCCTATTCTCTGAAATGAAGCAAAGCAGCCTCCAGTTAACTGAAACATGATATTTTATGGCAACAGACATGGTTTCTTGTTTGGTACTAGAGCATTAATTCTTTTGCAATAAAGCAACCCACCGTTAAAATTTCAAAATTAGTTACTGCACCAAGGAGGAGAGATTCAGATACAGAAACCCTGCAAAGCTGTTCCAAAGATATCTGAAATAAATTCCAAACTGACAACTGGTCCTGTTATAAAAACCTGTTGATTTTTAGATGAGCAGAACTGTTGAAGCATCCATTACTTAAATAATCCAGACATATTCTGAACTACATTTACATGGACAGTCTGTCAAAAGCCAAGCTGCATACTTTGTCTTTATTTTAAACTACTGCAGGACCTAGATCATCAAATTATCCATACATAATCTTCTCTTTCTCCTCCATTCTTGAACCTTAATATTCACCCTGAGATAGTAGGCAAACATGAACAAGATCAAAAAAAGTCCATGTTCTTGACACAAAATTAACACATTGTTTAAGTTCAGGTGAGCCCCTTATTCTGAGGTGCCCAAAGGAACAATCAAAGGAATTTGCCCCACAGACAAAAAGTAGATTTGGTAAAAGCTGTTTTACTTCCTTTTTGCATTTGATAGTTGAGAACAGGTAAGAGATTCAGGGAAAAAGAGTTTCTTTTCATTCCATAATTCTGTTTGAATGTACTTGCTGGAGGAGACAAAAGAAAAGCAAGTATGTTGACCTGAGATGTTGTCTATCTGCCTGTAAAATTGAGCTTAATGCCTCAAGGACATGAAAATCATAAGAGCAGTACACTACTCTGTACAATGGCTTCCAAGATAGTTTAAAATAATAGAATTGAATGGGAGGAAATAGAGGGAGATGAGGAATTACAGCTGAACTCAGTCAACAGTAACAAATGACTAGAAAAGGGCTATAAAGAAGAAAACCAAATTGGCTTCCTTGCTCTTCAGTTTTCATGGTTTGAAATACTCAATATGCATTAAGAGTCATATATGTGTTCAGTAAGGAGTGAAAGTCTGTCCACTTCCACTATAGTTAGCAGTTTCAGGATGGCTATTTTCCATCTATAATTGTCTCATATTTGAATACATAATTAGAATTAAATTCCACATAAGCAAATTTATCATCTGGAGAGTGCACTAAATTCAGCACACATAGAAAACTTGGGGCAGGGAATTCCTTTTCAACAAGGACATTTATTGTTCACCTCATTTAATATAAAATATGGAGAGGAACTATTAAGTAGCCTACTATTTGGTTACTTGATATTAAATAATCCAAATTGCCACCCTGGTATCATAAAAACATGAAGCTTGCACCAACCCAGACAACGTAAGTAATGCTCTACCCTTCAACTCCCTACTAAAGGAAAATGAAACAACAACAGTTTCAGAGATGAGGTTCAGGAACTGCTCTAACTGCACTAAGTGTCTGGTTCTCACTATTCAATGTCACAATTCTATCACATAATTACCCAGCTAAAAAGGAGTATGAATGATCATAATATTTTCTGCTTGCATTATAATTTTTTTGTCATAGAATAGTGAAGGTTAGAAAAGCCCTTTGAGATCATGGGGTCCAACTGTTAACCCAGAAGTGACAAGTCCACCACTAAGCCATGTCCCCAAGCAACACATCACATGTCTTAAATCTCTCCAGGGATGGTGACTCCACCACTTCTACAGAACACTCCAGAAAAGACTGACTTTCACTATAAGCTAAATAACCCATCAAATAAAAATTTACAGTACTCTCAGATTACAGCAGATGGCTAAAGAGTGGCTTCAACCATTTCCAGAGATTGCTACTTGACTGAGCAAGTTGGGAAAATAGCAGTTTAAGCAAAAGCAACTACTTAAATCACTCTTATTGCTGCTACATTGTCAGACATGAACCAATGGACTGAGTGAATCATCTGGAAGGGATGCCAAGTCCTGCCTCATTATTTGGAAAAAAACATCTGTTGAAGGAGAACAAAATCCTTTGATTATCCAACTAAAATGAATGGTTTAACAAAAAGAAACATAGATTACTTGAATTTATTAATAATGATGAAGAACACACAGATCTCTTTTTAAGATCTGTGGTAAACCATAACACATGTGTTTGACTTCAAGTGCCCTAGTTATACCATCTAATTTTATCTGCATCCTGACTCTTAACTTTTTGAAGTACAAAATAAAATGTGAGAATAAAAACCCAAGACACTGGATTCACATTTTCCTGTGGCTGTACCAAGACAGAATACTAAAAGTTTATAGAACATATCACTGCTAAAAGACCACAAGTAAGTACACAAAAAACCCGACTACATCAGCTATCACTCCCAATACCCAAAATACAAACCTGCTAAGCCTCAAAGCACCTTTTGAATGTCAGGTCAGAAATTGTCACAGCCTACAAGCACATGGAAATGGTGAGGTGATTTATGCTGAGTAGCTATACATGGATTTCCAAATGACTACAACACTCTTCATGTTTGCAAATGTAAAATGGGCATGAAACACACAGGTAGGTATATTTTTCTATTTCTTGATTTTTTCTAGATTGCCTATCTTCTGAATTTTAGCAATATGAACATCTTTAGAATACTCCACTAGGGACAAAAGATCCATGCAAGTAACTTCTATTGAAGTTGTAGAAACTTACTGTGAATTACGGGGTTCAGCTCCAACAAGTAGCACTGCTGTAATGTTTATACTAAGTAACAGCACAGTCTCCAAGGCAACCTAATCGGCTCCTCCAGGTTCCTCATACGGATTTCCTGGTTAAATGGTTAGCTGCCACATTTAGAAAAAGTTCCACTAAGACTTTGAAAAGTTTTCTAACACAAAAAGGATGAACAGGGTCCCTTCCAACTCAGAATATTCTGTGAATTTTCCATGAAAATTATTCACATACCTGTGAAATATTAAGGACTTCCTATGGAAGAAACTACTTGAACCTTCTGAGCTTCTAACCTTCTGCCCAGAAGACAACTGAACAGAAGTTGAGCCAGCATTGCCAGTGACAGCTTCTTGGGAGCTGTTATGACAAGTTTAGAATATTTGGGAATCAGCATGCAAAATCTCTCTTAGAAGACATGGGTCAGACTCATTTATCTGCTCCTTGTGACAGTCAAAACAGTCCAAAGAAAGAGTGATGGAGAACCTCATGTCCCAGCTTTATCTGATCTTCAGCTGAAGAATTTGAGGACACAATTTTTCTGCCTCCTTATTTTCTTTCTGCCTCTGTATTTTCTCAATAACCACAGCGACCCTAGCAATTCCATGTAGCCATGATATTTTCTGAAAAATCCTTTCCTTAGGATTTTCTCTCCTGAGAAGCTGAGAGGCCTCAGGAACAAAATGTAAACAATGATTATCTGCTGCTGTGGAATGCAACAGGTGCATCTGTGATTGGTCTCATGTGGTTGTTTCTGATTAATGGCCAATCACAGTCAGCCGGCTCAGACTCTCTGTCCGAGACACTAGTTTTTGTTATCATTCCATTCCTTTTCTATTCTTAGCTAGCCTTCTGATGAAATCCTTTCTTCTATTCTTTTAGTATAGTTTTAATATAATGTATATCACAAAATAAGAAATCAAGCCTTCTGAAACATGGAGTCAACATTCTCGTCTCTTCCCTCATCCTAAGACCCCTGCGAACACCGTCACAATTCCATGCTTTTAAAAGGATGCAAAGGACAACATATGAGTTCTCAGAGAAAGAATAGCACAAAAAATATCCATCAAACAGGTCCAAACCTAAAAGTTCTGCTCAGTTTACCTGGAAATGTTTTAAATCTAAATTCAAAAATAATGAAAGGAATTATCAAACCCTGATGCAAAGCGAGCAGTTTAACACTGGAAGCTTTTCAAAAAGTTAATACTGCATAGTCTTTACAATTATCTTCTAATTCTTACCGATGCAAACTTGTGTCCAAAGCTGATCCACTCTTTCTGCACCAGAACTTCAAAGCCTTGGATGGTTCTGTAGTAGCTGTCCAGCATGAGCATGGCCAGGGAGGTGAGCTGAGCCGTGCGGTCCCAGCCATCACTGCAGTGAACCAGCACCGAGCTCCGGCCCGACGACACCTTGTCTGCCACCTGGATAGCTCCTGTCAGCACCAGCTGGCCAGAGCAACACACACCAAACAAACACAGCTTATTTCTGCTCTAATGGTAACACTACTTTGATTTCTTTGTATCTGAAATAATGATGTTTCCATTAAAAGGCCTGAAAAGAGCAGTGTAGTTAATTGACAAAGAATTTTCTAGGAGATCAAGTGAATTTCTTGCATAAAAATAGAGAAACAGATTGGTTCCCTAATCCCTTAGTAAGATCAAATTCATCTCACAGCAAATTCTTAAAAAACGGGACAGAAAACAGTAACCTTGATAAACCAAAGAACATAAGCTTCTTTTTCAAAGAAAGAGGGGATTTACCATAGGATATACTCTCTAAAAATTCAGTGTTATTCCATTTGACTCCTTTCTTTGAACTAAATGACTGAATTATCTCGGTTGTTGGAAAAAGGAGCTTGCACCCTTCTAATATACTTATTTTCCAAATATTAAATTAAGATGAAGATTTTATGAAGCAGGATTCATTACATAATACTCTAATTACTTTTGCACAGCTGTACTTGAGGCAAAAGATCCAAAGGTCAACTAGTAAGAACACTGGTGAATTACCAGCTTAAGTAGTTTATTTGTGCTACCAGATGAAAATTACAAAATTTACAAATAAATTTACAAGATTTATTTACAAAACCATAATTCATAAAATAAAGTCACATACACACTGACAACTAAAGTATTTACTAATATCTCACAATGACAGTCACCTGCAGGCCTGTATGTCAAGAAACCAAAATAAATCAGTTCTCATGCAGTAAAGCCAATCGGACTAAGAATGCATTCTTCTACTAAAGACTCTTAACTTGAGGCATGCAACAAACACTCAGTTTCACCTGTTGCTTAGTTATGAGTCTCATAACATACTTTAAGATTAGTTGGCAAAAAAAGCCAACACTCAGAGATGTTGTTTTGGTAGTCCAAGTAGTTTGATGTGTTCTAGGACTATTTCAAAGCTTAGCAAAGAAAGCAAGTATGACATGACAGATTTAGACAAACATCTTTCAAACAATCAAGGAAAAGTTACCTTTATATGCTCTAACCAATGGGTTGATTCCAGACTTGACAACCAGTGTGATTCTTCCACATTAGGATAAACAATGTCCTTCAACTTCTTCAAAGATTCCCGCATGACATGAATATTATGAATGTCCAGGAAGGTAAGTTCTGCATTGGGATATGCATCTTCACCTTCATATCCTCCCCCAGTTGCCTACAAACAAGAGATCTGAAATTAACTTTAGTCATATATACATTCTTTTCAATAGAGCAAGAAAGGAATGAATGCCATTTGACATGGAAATAGACAAAAGTGATAAAATGTTTGGCCAAATAAATTTAAATTTAAGAGTTCAGTTAAGAATAAGATACCTTTAATTCAAAAATTATGTTCAAGAACCTTAGATTCTGTCATCAAGAAGTAAATTAGCAACAACATTAAAGCTAACTTTAACTTCTCTAAAACCTAATTTTAGTGCTGAAGACTAAACACATGTTTAGACTGTTAAGATATTAAAGAGCCACATAAGTAAAAAGTCTGCTCCGCTGCTGTTCTTTCAAAACATTTCACCATCACCACTACAGAGGATGTGCCTGGTCACAAAAGAAAGCAGAAAACCCACACATATTTTAGAGCACAAAGCCACCAATGAGACTTTTCAAAGATAAACATGAAATTGTTTGGCTTGGAAAAGACCTTTAAGATCACTGAGTCCAGCCATTAATCCAGCAGTGCAAGGCCCACCAATAAACCACACCAAGTGCCACATCTTTTAAATACTTCCAGGGACCGTGATTCAACCACTTCCCTGGACAGCCTTTCTGGAAATAAAATTTCCCTGATATCCAATTTAAACTTCTCCTGATGCAACTTGAGGCCATTTACTCTTGCCCCATCACTTGTTACTCAGGAGAAGAGCCTGACCCCTACCTGGCTACAACCTCCTTTCAGGCAGTTGTATAAAGTGATAAGGTCCCTCCTGAGCCTCCTTTTCTCCAGACTAAACATCACCAGCTCCCTCAAAATTGCAGCATTTCCTGCAGACAGCAAAAACATGCCATAAATTTGGATAAATATATTTTGCCTTTATAGGCCATTGCAGGCACCAGCTACACATCAGACAAGAACCTAAAGCACAGTGTAGCCTTTCCCCAGGAGTGCCACCTACATGGCTGTACAGCAGCACAGTATCTCTATTCTGTGCTCTTCTCTCAGATGTGGGGTTATTATCAGAGCTGTCAGGCTCTGCAGTGAAAGAAGTATTTTTCCCTTTCCTTTGATTGTTATGAAGTCTTTGTGAGGAATGACTGCAATTTCAGCATCAGGGCTGCTGCAGCTCCTGACTGTCTTGACCTATGTACAAGAAACACAGCAGCACCTGAGTAGCACAGCCCAAGATTTTGCTTAGACAAATCTCCACAGATGTTCACAAAATAATTTCAGAGCTGATCAACACTGATTTGCACTTTTTATGTCATTCTCCCTCAGACCCAGAAATGTACCCTACCGTGTCTACTGCTTTGATTGAGCATTTCACATTTAGATATAGAAGAATTAATTAAAACATGTACATATCAAGTTTGTCTATAAGACATTACCTAAAATTTTTCTGCAGTTCTTGGACAAACTCAATTTTTTACCCCATTTGTTTCAAAGATGCAACTGACAATCTTTCCACAAGGCAAATAGAATGATGACATGTTTTGTTCACCCATAAAAATTCAGTGTGCAGAGGACAATGGGATTTGTACAGTCAAATGCAAACAACTGAGGCAGACCCTCAAAATACAAACCATCAGGCTAAAACAGCCCCTAGGATAAAGTCTCTGAAAGAATGTGTGCTATAAACACAAACATAGTATCAAGGCTTAACAAACTACATTCTGTATTATAGAGAAGGCTGTACAGGTACAAATAGGGGCACCTAACTTGCACAGAGCAACCTGCCAGTATTATTGTCCCCCTTGAATTATTATTGTTATTCTTGAAAGCAAATTAACATCTGTTACACATAAACCTCTTAGATGCAAACAAGTTTTACCATTTCATATTCCTTTCAGCACAAACACTGAAGAGGACTCATTTCACTGAACTGGTGTTTGCTTTGTTCCACAAAACTATTCGGAAGCTGGAATTCCTTATTTCCAGATAAGAACACTTATCATTTCACTCAGGTCTCAAACGCTCTTGAGCTCAGCTCTCATGCTCTTTGCTGTGCAGACATACACCTTCACTAGTAAGTACTGAAGAGCATGTCCCTTCATTTGTGTTTGCTAAGGGACTATCCCCAGGTGTGGCACATTCTCTCAAAACAAAAGCATTAAACTTGTCTCCATCACCACCACTCCCTAACATGGTTTTTGCATATAAAGATGGAGCACATCCATGTCTACTGTGCTCCATGCCAAAAACAACACTGACACAGTGTACTGGCATTATCTGAGTTTGCCTAAATAATCTAATCCTCAACAGAGCTGAAGGGGAAGCAGAGGACAAAGCAATCCACAGGCATACCTTTTCTTCCTGACAGGTTAGAGGACATGATTTTTCAAGATCTGTTCCAGCCTGGGCTGGTATGATTCTGATCCCACTTAGGTTTTGATGCAAAGAAACAGTCGCCTTACCCAATGAAAACACTGTTTCTGTACTTACCAACTGCAAGCACTTGGGGAAGAACAACAGGTACCAAGGCATCCAAGATCATACCCATACTGCTGTTTACACTGCAAACACCCAAATTAACCTATTTATCACTTTCTCTGTATTTGATGGATGCCAGGATAGGTCTGAAATAGTCCATGTAACGGTTAGGAAGACCCAAACAAAAGATGCCTGTCAGTGGGCTTGGCTTTATGCACACATCCTTTCTAGGAAGGAATTTTCCCAGAGCATCCGCAGGTTGCACAGAGGTGGCTGTCATTCCAACAGGGGACATGCTCTACAGACCAATGCAGAGTGGAGTCACGCCCAACTTCAGTCTCATCCTAAGATCTGTGCTTGGCTGAGAACAGACACGGTAAAATGTGTCTGGAAATCCACATATGGTCCTGAAACTCTGCCTAGGGACCTATTTTAGACACTCATGTCCTTTCATGGCCTTGAGGCTCAGTAGTTGATTATATAAATTTATCTATATTAAGATTACTACTACTCTCCAAAACTTCCTCACAGAAAACTGCAAAGTAAGTCTCCTCCTCATTCTCTTCAAAACGAAGACATTAGAAGCATCTGTTTACCTTGTTTGCAACTGCATTGACATTGGGCCTTGCATCATAGATGGTCAGTTTGGAGATCTGCCCGTTGGCCTCCCTGATGATATCGAGGTACCTTTCATCATCCTTGTTCCGCTTGCCGCTCATTCCCACCAGGGGCTGACTGCAGCGCATGATGGCAGCCTGGGTCTCTGGGTGAATCCACGAGAGAACCTGGCCACAGGGCAAACACACAGCAGAGGAAACTCACTTTAGTAACAAAATCATAGATTAAAGCTATATTCTTTAAAATACACAGCATGAAAATTAACACCTTTCTATTTATTTCTTCAAAATACAATCCCTTGACATCTCAAATGCTTCTAGTCTTATAAGATTTAATAATAGTCTTCCAAAGAGTTCTCTTACGTATTTAATGCTTACTGAAATCATACTTACCTATATAATCCAGTGTATTTTAATATTTTCCTATAAGTCTTAGGTTACACAAATATCCTTAAAAGTAAATTAGTAACAAACACAGCAATCTCTGCTGAAACTAAAATCAACCCAGGAAAATGAACTGATTGTAGAAATGGTGACTAAGATGCTCCAATTTTACAAGAACAACTTTTCCCCTTTTTTGGATAAGGAAGGGAAGTTGAACCTTCCTGCAGTATCTTGAATGTTTTCTCTTCTCTTTAAAGCACATTTTGTTCCTCAGCCCTCTTTACAAAGAGAAGGCACTGGAGCAAAGCACAGGCTGTCTTTGTTGTTCTGAGCCAGAGAGGACTTGCCACAAAAGACAGTGAGCTGCCCAGGGAACAGATGCAGAGCCAGAGATTAAAGATAAGCAAGAAACCCAAGAAGCAGGCAAAAAAATGCAATTTCATTGTTGAAAAATCTTAAGAAACAGTATTCTCACCCACTCCAAAGATTGTGGGTTACAGAGTAAAAGAAGATCAAAGTTCAAACAAAAAAACCCCCAAAATCCAATCCTCAGAAACTGTTCATTCTTGAGATGTAGATCAGAAACAAGATCTGCTGGGGGGAGGGGAGTGAAGATAAGTGGCTATTTCTTGACAAGAATGAAATTACTATTTAAAATTACTATTTTAATAAAATTACTATTACCAAGGTAATTACTCACTGTACAAGCATACCAAAAGGCCTGTCATGAATTTTGAGGTGACAGGGATGACACCATTAGGTTGTTAGAACTATATGCACAGGCTATACATTACACATATGTATTCTATACATATTACATATTCTACACATATGTGTGTATATATAGTAAATTTATAATTACAGACCTAGTCTGTCAGTAAATACCATATCTAATAAATATCTGTCATACTGAGCTGTGCATCTGTTTGAAACAGATTTAAAGGAGCTTTCTGATACTGTCTAAGAATCCAGCACATCTTCCAAGTTTGCCAAAAGAAAATACCACTTAAAACGATTATTGGGATAGAAATTAGTATTTTCTATAGTACTGTAAAGAGCTGATAAATAAAAATTCTCTTACCTCATAGAATTTTCATTACAGAAACTCAAGAAGTCAAATGGGTTTCTCTTATTCTACAGATTAAAAAGCCCAAGAATTCACTAAAGAGACTATGCATGAGGTCTTATTTTAGGACTGACCAGTGGAACTATGTTTAAATGCCATGTGGTTTGCTTGCAGGACAACATTTGTGATTACTTTTTATGGGCATTCAGCAAGAGTAACCAGTGCATATGGCAGTAAGGCTCATTCCTCATCAAGGGAAACTGCACTGCTGGCCACTGTTACTGGGCAAGTCAAGCTCAAACCAATGAAGCTGTCATGGGTGACGGGGGAAAAACGGAAATGTGGTTTGACTAAGATACCAGTTTCAAGCAGTGAAAACCACCAGCCAATCAAAACTATTTTGCCACAACCATTTCCAAAAAAAAAAAGCATCCTCTGCGTCATGTTCTGCAGAAGTTGTCTGGATGTAACTTATAACTAGCTACACTTTCAGGCAACTTCCATCAGCCAATACTCACTGGGATTCTATTTCGGGACCTAAAGGCAGCAACTTTCTTGAGATCCTCATCTGTGGCGTTGTAGGGCACGACCAGGAGCGATGGGTACGTGTCACACAGCCCGTAGTGCTCGTTAATGAAAGTCACCCGCCACCGCTCGTTGGGCAGCCCCTAAAACACAACATGCACTTAGTCCATGTATTTTTGGCTGGACAAGTAATAATTCTGCTTCTGAATTTTACATGACATTATGGCCACACAGCAACAATTTAACTAAGAACCATGCCAAAGGAATAGAAGCAAAAAAGATTACCAGCTCATTGCAGACAGATTCACAGCCTTAAACAGCTGCAGAGCCATCTCATACCCTTATGAACACAATTCTAGCCTTATAGTAGCTTTCAAAACAATGACTGAAACTAGGAGATGTATTTCTTTAACTGTGGGTTTGAGGAAAAAAAATACTTTCTCTCCTTGCCTAAAGCTCTGCTTTTCCACCTTGCTGGTGAAGTGGAGGAGAAAGTCTCACTAGAACCTTTCTTCCTGGTAGCTTGGTACTACCATCAGGTTAAAAGTAAGATTCGGGGTAACTTTCTTACAGAGAAAGAACATCTCCCAGTTGCACTCTGACCAGTAAGGCATTTCCAGGAGAAATACTGCTAAGTCCTCCACAAATGCACAGTGGGGTTTGTGTGGGTGTTTGTATTTTACCTTTTTTGGGCCTTAGGCTTCTAACCATGAACCAAAAAAACTACAGAGGGTAAAAAAATTAAGGAAGTTCTTATTGTTTGCTATTTAATTTTTTAATGTCATACTTTAGGTATCTAACAGACATTTTAAAATGAAATATCATCCTCTTTCATTGATATTTTTCCAAGACCACATAAAGAGCAAGGAAGAATACTCATAGACATCTGTAATTTCTGTAAAGCAATGCACTTTCTAAAACAAGCTGCTTTTTTTCCCCACACTTCATTTTGGGAAGAAGCACAAATCCAATCTATGTTTAGGACACTACAAGTACATATTTGGCACATTCTCCCCACCTGTGCTCACTTAGCAGTGGCACATTGTAAGAGGCATCAATAACTTCCTTCAAAGAGCAAAGATTACCTTCCTGTGACATTCTAGTTTTTTTTAAAGGCTCAAGTGTTTTATTTCTTTCCTTTACTTTTCTTTAAGTTGCAATTCCATCCTCTCCCAACAGCTGATAAGAGAAATGTACAAACAGTAATTCCTCTATGCAAGCTGGGAGATGTGAAAGCACCAGGCAATGGCAGCTGTAATAACTCACCTGTCTCCTGTATTCAGACATTGGGTTGTACACCATCCACCCATTTTCAGGAAACTTTTCTTCATTTACAAAGGCAAAAAAAGGCTGTAAGATATAAAAGAAGCTTATTACACCAAACTCTGACTGCAAATAGCAAATATGAGGGCTCATCATCAGTTATACCCTAATGCTGACTACAAAATAGGGCTGACTGCTCCATGGCAGCCCCCCTCTTTCCATTTATATCCCGTATTTGAAAGACTATGGAGCAAAGAACAAGTAACAAAAAATACAGATCTGGTAAAAAATAATGAAAATATCACAACAGTTACCAGGTAACAAAAAGAACAGAAATCATAAAGGTTAACAGGTTGAATTTTTTACTGTCAGGAGATTGAAATGTTTTAGAATGGTTTACTTCCCAAATTTCACATTATGACTAAACAAACTACTGTCTTCTCACCAAATTTCTCTGACAGGCACAGCCTCAAGTACAACATACAACATTAGATGCTAAATTCAAAGTGGAAAAAGGTTTTAATTGCTATTCACTGCCATTAGGAAGCAGCTGCCCTTCTGCATCCTATCCCAATTACTGTAAAACTCCACAAAAGTGAAAAAGTTGCCATTGAAAAAGAAGCTGTTAGCTGCTTACATTACTTACTTTTTACTTGCTTTATTGTTTGCTCTCACAATTCATTTATACAGCAGAGCAGCCTCACTGAGCATTCCAGCAAGTTCCTCATACCTTTTATCTTCCTTCTCCTTCCAACAAATTCCAAGTGGGCTGTATTACCTAACTAACCCCCTTCTCCTCCCTTAGTTTGTTTCTATAGTTTAGGATGAAAGCAAAAGAAATGTGAGAAAATTTATTTTGGTGGCCTAAAAACTCTCCAGACACCAAAAGGAGCATGAAACAAAGTTGTTTCAAACAAAAAACCAAAACAAGAAAACACAACGGAGAATGTGTTGTCCTGAGCTAAGTGAGCAACAGCATAGAGAGCACAAACAGTGCAGAGCCCATCACAGCCCATCTGTAACAAAACAGCTGAAAGTTCCTGAGCTACTAAAAAACCTTAAAAGGGGAAACCAAACACTAAACTGAACATCCCGCACATGCAGAAAACCCAGTAAGCAAGAAAAAAACTTGTGGCCTAAGGTGCCATGATACCATCCTACAAAGCTCCAGAGAGAAGGGAATTCTTCAAACCTGCACCACATCCAACCCCCCAGGAGGAGGCTTTGAACCTTAGGAAGGCTCTGGGGAATCCTGCTCAGCCCAGTAAGTTACACTGCTTTAAACACTGAACAGCTCACATCAAAACACAAAACTGAATCCCCCTCAAAAGAAGTTTTTTCCTCATGTAGTTCAAGTAAACAAATATTATAAAAAGATGTTACTGCTCACTCAAGATGCTTTATGACACTAGTTTTACAGACTAAAATTTTAAATTAAATCACTATTTTAGAGCAAGTGCACTCGTTGGCAAGTTTGCAGAAGTAAACACTGCATTGCCTAGTTTTATTTTCTGAATGTCTTTACAATTTTTAAAGAGGCAGACCTTCAGTGCAAGTAAACATTACAAATTATTTTTACTAAGTAAACTGCCCTCAAGTGGTCAAGCGGTACAGAGGGAACAGATAAAGAGGTGGGCATCTACTCTATCAGAAAAAAACCCCATTTCATCAAAATTAGATGCAAGTATCAAAAGTTATTTAAAAACCTGAAAAAGGTTGGTTAATTACAAACAAGGAATACAGCAAAATGGGAATATCACTATCTGAAGCAGTAGATGCAACTGATTTGCTGAACTATTAATACACAGCTACACACAAGAACCATCCCCTCCTCCCTAAGGAATTTGCTAGACCCCAAAGAGCAACTATGCTAAGAATTCACCAGGGACCCAGAGACAAAGGAGAATCTTAGAACAGTACAAAACAGAAACACTGGAATTCTAACAGGTCAACTAAGATGTCTTCAAGGCAGGAATAAGTCTTTTATTTAAGTTCCTACTTACTGCAAGTTTCCTCATGATAAAGTAAAAATTACCCATCTGAAGCCCTGGTAAGTAAAACTCATGAGTTTATTACAGTGCACTATGATAGCTGGTACACAGAACAGGTTTTTACTGACAAAAATAAAAAAAGGTGTTGTTCTGAACTAAAAATAAATGGCAGCTATGCTGTTCATGTCACCCACAAAAAATCCACAAGACAAAGGAAAAAGTGCATTTTGTTTTCATCTTTTAAAAATCAGAGTTAAATTTATTATGCATGAGGGGATGGATTGAATCCTTTCTGAAAGAACAATGTCCTACTATGTACAGCACGAGTAATTTCAAATGCTTGGCTACAGCAGCTTTACCACATCTGCTACTAAAGCTTACATTCACACAGCCCTTAGCCATTTAAGTGGACAATTATTCTTCATCAGTTTTGTCAATATTTCAGGTATTACAAATTCTTCCTATGTTGCTCAATCAAAAAAAAATCTTTAGTAGAATAGATCAACCAGCAAAAACCTGAAGTCTTCACAAATCACAGAACACTGCCATGAATGCAAAGGTGGATGGAGAAAAATTTGGACTCAGATTTTTATGTGAATAATTCAGAGAAAACTTCTGCATTGTACTACTCAAGAACTACTAACTGCTGGAGTCTGAAACACAGCAACATCCCCACCCTACCTTAGGCCCACTTCTCCCAACAAAATACACAATTATTGCTGTGTTATGTTGTCATTGAAACAGAGTAGGAGATACACAGATGCAATACTCTACATACAGTTATACTCAATTCACATAGGTCTATTTAATTTCTAACTACAATTTACCTTACTTGACTGTAACAAGCAACCCACATTTATAACAATTTTATTAGAATCATATACTTAACATAAGATATATGCTTGGATACAGTTACATTTTCTGACCTGTGTCAGTACAAGCATTATTTAGCACATGTTTGGACATGACTTATTTTTGAATGAAAGAAAATGTGATAATGAGCAACATTTTTTATTGAATTGGGTATTTTATTATTCTACTGCAACCAAACTGACAAACCAAATTATAGTGAACAAGCAAAGGTGATAAATACATATTGAGATCCCAGAAGGGTTTGCTATAGTTCAGGTTAGCTTCACATCTGCACTAATGACCCACGTATTTCTACTTTTGTCTTGAATAATCCAAGATTACAGATTAAATGCAGTATGTTTGTATGTTTATGTCTCCATTAACTCAACATTGCTGAAGCTTTCACCTCACCGTGCATGAAATCTGAGTGCAATTCTACAGCGCAGCAGGCAAATGGAACAGAAATAAACAGGAAGGAGAAATGCCATTCACACTATAAGATGCATAGGTTCTCTTTATCACCTGATGTAAGATTTGAGAGGTGCTATCTTAGTAAAATTCCATGGCTCAGCTTTTTATGGACACAGGCTCCTTCACATTAGAGCCCCTCACACACACACACACACTTGCACAAGGGGAGGGAAGCAGGGAGGTCTCACACTGGGTACAGAGCAGCTGGGTGGGTATTTTATAGCCTTCAGATGCAGAGGGCAGAGCAAGGTCAGAGCAGAACAACATGAGCAGCACTCAGGATGGCCTGGCCCCAGAAACCCTGCCAGTCCCTCTCAGGGCACCATCACTCACACAGGAAAGCCTTTCAAATATCACACTAATTCAAGGTTGGTTGGTTCTATGCCTTCTTCACAGATCTTCCCACCAAATCTATGGTACATCCCTCCTAGATGCTCCTTCTCCCCAAATAACACTTTAGGTACTCAGAGTCTCCACCCTGACCTCCATTCATTTTTTCTTCCCTCTACACACACAGAATTCAATTCCTTTCTCTCATTGTTAATCCTGCCTTGTGGTGTTTGTGAGGATCTCCAGGATGAGGTGAGAGATGAGAATCTGACTCCATGTTCTCATAAGGCTGATTTATTATTTTATGATATGATATTATATTAAAGAATACTAAACTAAAACTATACTAAAGAAAGAGAAGGATACAGACAAGGCTTAACATTTTTGGTAACCTACTTTTTATGCTTCACTGTGCAAATAATAGTTTACTTCCTTGCAGGTGTTAACCCACAATTTCAATACAGTCTCTATTTTTAAGCCTCCTACAGACAGAGTGCTTGTCTTTAACATTCAATTTCTCCTTCTCATGTAGCGCACAAAAATAATACGTAATACACTGGTTGCTCAAAAACAACATAGTTCTGTGAGGTAAAGGAGAAAGCATCTGCAATCTGACAATTACAGTTTAGCAAGCAGTCTATTTAGCAATATAAATGTAATGTAAATCTATAAATATCAATATAAACACAATAGCTACATATGGAATCACAGCACATAAATACATGTTATACTTGTACATGAATATATAATGTAGACACAATCTAGGAAATATTTGACCAATCTATGCAGTGCAAAGGAAGAAAGCAGCAAAACTAGAATAAGAAGGTACCACACACCTGTAAGAAAATCCGTTGCATTTTCTATTTCTAACTCACCGATGTACGCTTTTTACATATAATAAATTACTACTTTTTACTCATTGTAAAGGCTGACAGTTTCTCAGTGTATTCAAAAATAAATACATCATTATCCTTGCCATTATTAATGGTGTTTAGTATGCCATTACTACAACCTAGCTAGTTACACCTTACCTGTTGATCTAAAAACTAAGGTCACACATTGTAGTGCTGGTATAACTTTGTGAACACTGTCACCTCACACCACTGCTGCCCTGGCTCTGATGTGACATGAGGAATGAAGCCTCAAGCCAAGGGGCTCTTTGCCAATTCAGGTGCTCTGTCAGACAGGCCCCTTTGCCAGCCTTGCTCCACCTGAAGTCATCTCTGCAGATCCAGCAGCAACACTGGTGTGAGCCAACCCTCAGACATTTTACATGGCCAGGAGGAGCAGTGACATCAGAGCAGTTCCAGTCAGCCAGCACAGCCACCAGTCTCACCAAAATGGGCATTTCCACAGACCTACTGGGGTTAGGAATAAACACAGACTGTGCAGATACCCTGGTGCTGAACAATCTTACAAAAATGATGATGTGTACTTTCATGGTAAGACCAGGAAGTGAAACAGCTGCTATGTAGAAACTAAACTACAGAGACCAAATATATCTCATCTTTTGTGGTGTTTTAAAACATCTCG
>NW_005054314.1:4834756-4852616 GCF_000277835.1 Geospiza fortis
TGTTAAAAAAAAAAAGCAAACACTTTCAGCAACAATTTTCTTTCAATTAGCACAAGTTTGCAAATAGCAACAGCAGCTGCTTGCTTCCCATCAACAAAGCTGTCAGTCAGATGAGCTATCAGATTTTATGTTACTGATTCAAGGATATCTGAACCCAACCTATGCTCAAACTGGAGACAAACAAGAATCAGCTTCTGGAAGTAAGCACCAAGGACAATGCTGAGGCACAGAGGAACAGTTGTGAACAGGCCTGTGATTTATTATAGGCTCTCAAACTGCTACTGGGATGGTGCTACTGGAGATAAATCTTGAAAACAATAAGTACACTCAGAACATCTTTTGGGTTTTATTTACCATCCATTTGTATGAGAATGGAACAGCATGAAGAAAACAGAAGCAAGGCAGCTCTACCAGTTCCTGTTTAGGCTCAGCTCTTAGGATAAAGTTCCACTACAGCTGAAAATCAATCATATAAAAATATGATATAAAATATAAAAATACAGATAAAAATCAGGGCAGTAAAGCATTAGAACTTTATTGTCTGATGATATCTTCTTTCCACTGCAAAGCTGTACAAGCACCAGTGCTCCTGAACCAGCTAAACATCCAGGATGCAGTTCCACAAGATGGTCTGAGCTAAATTAACATTTTATAATTGCTAAATCCCCCTCTTTTCTCTCCTGTCTTCTCCCTGCTCCACTCACATGTCCACCCTTGCACTGGTTCTGATGAATACTGATTTCAAACCAGGTCTCCCCAAATTATTCAAAGCAGCACAGAGCTAACCAGAATATTTTGCGCTGGATAAGTGAGTTAGGCTGGCTCAGTGATTATACAAATATCGGTTTGGTATTAGAAGAATAATCAACCACACAACTGAAAGATAGAGAGGAGACCAGAGAAGAACAAGAGCTCAGATTTGAGCATCAGAGGGCTTCCATCTCCACTCAGCTGTCATGGGGAACTACAGCACATTCTTTGCAGAACACCTCCCTGAGTAAGCTGGCTACACTCCAAGGGGAAGGCAGGCATGCACAGTCCCAACACTGCCACATTCACACAGTGAAACCTTGATCGGAGCCAGCCACTGAAAGGAGCAGTGCCATCATCCCTCCTCATTCACATCCACCCAGAGAAGCTTTGATACCACTCTCACTTTGGACTAACAAGACAGGAAATAACTCAGAGTAAAGCTTTTATTTTTATCTCCTTGTTAACTTTAGTTCCTTTCACTTCCCTATCTGGTTCAGCATGCAGCCTCAAACTCATGCAGCAAAAAGAAAGTCAGGAATGGAAAACCAGGCAGAAACACTTACCTTTGGCAGGATCAGTTTAAACTGCTTGCCAAAATACAATGAAAGCACACCACAAAAAACCACACACTTGCTTTAGCTCATGTTGAAGTTAAGGGCTCATCAACACTGTGACATTAGAAAATAAGGACAGCTGCAATTTCAGATGGAACACAGGCTCACTTTATTTCCCTCCAAAGTAATCCTGATTTCTAACAGGCATGCCCAGCTTTAGACATAGTTATGAGACAAAGTACAGCCACTCTCCCTTCACATTGTCACCACCTCCCCAGCTTCTGTGCTTTACTGAATCCAAGGGCCAAATTACTACTGCCTCAACCAAGACTTTTGTTATTAAGCTTAACTTCTGTTGGCAAGTGGCCTTCACATGGGCCATATAATGATGAGCTTTATTAGGTTCAACAGGTCCAGCAAATCAAGCAGGAAGTGGCCAACTCCACACATCACTCACCGCCATCGCCAGACAGGATCTCTGGGTCCTTTTGGATGATGAGCCTAATACAAGTGCACATCTCATCACCAAGCTATTCATGCCCCATAGCTGGACCATCCCACAAGACACTCTCCTAAGTCAGTTACAACTTGATTTGCCCATAGTCACTACATACAAGCCTCAAAAAAAACGCAAAAAAAACCCAACAAACCTCTTCCTCATGATAACGTGGAAGAGATTGCATGGGCATGATGGAATTTACAATACAGGAAATATTCAACAATACACTTGACTGTGCCCTGGATAACCCAATCCACAACCCTCTTGCAACAGAAGCCAGAACTCTGTGATGTTTAGAAGACACTTTTGACCTGAACCTCTCCACAACTTGGTATTTTCACATACAGCTTCTTCTTTTCCATCATACTTTCATGGTTCACATATCCTGTCATCCTTTCAAACATTCTCTATTTTAAAATGGATAAAATGGCAACAAAAGAATTAGATATATTCACTTCTTTAACAATTATCTTATTTGTGATTACAACTCCTCACACCTACCCAAATGCAGAAATCTGTTTCACTTCTGAAGGCCTATTCATTAACAATACAAAACACTCTAAGCAAAAGCATCTTTTCCCTTATGCTTTCACTCCACAGTTTGTGTATAGAATGAAAATATCTGCAGAGAAGTTTTAAAGAATTAAATGTTTATAAAGTCTACCCCATTGACTGACACATACATTCCTGGAAAAAAGTAAGATTCTTGCTGCAGCCTTGCATACTCAACTTTTCTTTGAACAAAGTTCTTAAAATTCAGAGCAGAAGCTCCCAATACTTTGTGAACAGTGCTCTTTACAATTATCCTAAATTAAAGCACACCAATAAAGTGTAAATTGAGTGTTACAATAGACAAAATAAAGCATTTACTAAAGAGATGTCAAACCACTCACAATAAGGACAGTGCATGGATTGCAAAAAGATGGAAGATAATGATTAGCTTTTATCATTGTTGCTTAATTTCTTCCATAAGATGCTTTTTACCCGGAAATAAATCTGTAAATCCATAAATGCATTCCCGTTATATTTTTCATTAGTTTCATCAATAAAACAAGTATTGTCTTACAATATCTTTTTCTCCTGAAGTAAAACCCTTGGTGATTCATACTTACCATTGCATTGGAGACTGCTTGATTAATTAATGTTTTCAAGAAATCAGGTAAGGCATGCATTCCCTATATTCCCAAATTAGGGAGGATAATTTGCAGTTTCTAAGCAATGAAATCTGTATGGAGCAGAGGTGCTCAGTAGTGTATCTGGAGTACATCCATAACTTTACAAAATATATAGATTTAAGTGATGTAAATATACAAAATAAAAGCTGCTGTTTAGTTTATGCTAACATCACATTCTATTCTATTATTACACTTTTTAAGCAGCCATGATGTAGCCATTACTAGGTCAGATAGGTAGTTAATTAGCAAGAACTCTGCATTAATACAATTTAGCAATAGAAATGATGTAACTTACCAAGTTATGTGACTGGGGAAAAGCATATTTTGTGAGGACTTCAAATATATCTCTTCTACTGTGCCCTTCTTGTTTTAATGCAAACCGTAAATTCCTCATATCCTAAAACAAAGCCATTATCTGTTAGGTGAACCAAAGCTGTAAGATGCTTTTCTCTGTACAAGTGCTATATTATACACTAAACATGATTTAGAATCTGCTTGTAACTCACCTCAAACCCTTGTGAATGTTCAGTTTTATTTCTTATCCCATAAAATAGAATAGAGTGTAAGAATTGTACAAATAAAGTAGTACCACACTCTGCATGCTGCAAACGGCCCTTTGGCATGAAGCCATCAGAAATGGCTCTACTTGATTCACTAAAAATCTCATGAGCTATTGAAAGTTTGCAGGATGGGAATTATTTTATTTTTGAAAGAAAGATTTGCCAATGATCTGTGTAGAATACATTGTTCCTATGTTCTCATCACTGGTGTCAAAAATAAGAAATCTGTGCATTAGCTGCTAAGAATCAAATGAGCACATACTCAGTGAATCCAGTAAAGGACCCTGAGTTATCCACTGGGAACTCCCCTGTGACCATAGCTTTCCATGGTGACAGTTTTTTGTGATACTATAGATATTTTTTAAATAAACTTTTCACTGGCTTTATAGTTTTCAAAGACCTTGTTTGAGATGTTCTTCAAAGATATCAGAATTAAAATATTCATTCAGAATGAAAAATATTCATTTTAGAACAGATGAAATAACAAAGCAGTGCAGTAATAACACTAAAATACAACTGACGTGCAAAACCTTGTCAATTAGTGATTTGGAAAGCAAGACCAATCCCTCTCCTTGCATGCAGGTAGGACAGTTAAACAGCCCTTTATACAAAAGCTATTTCTCTGTCCATTTTCAAAAAGCTTTTTTTAAATTCATCCATAAGCATGTACTTTTCCCTTCCTATAAACAGGTAATCCATGAGGAAAAAAACCCTCTAGATTTCATTTCCTACTGAATTATTGGAAAGTCTTACTTTACAGGTTATATCTAATCCATAAGAGTTCTCTCCTCTGCTTGAAGCTCCTCCCATTTTTTCAATCCTTGAAATTACACCCAATGGAACATCCAATATCACAACTGGATCCTGCAAGAAAAGTTTGAGTAAGGAAAAGATTAATGTGAAAAGAAGACGCAAGCAAAATGTTCTTACGCATTCCAGAATAGAAAGCAGACATGAAATACATACAGGAAACAAAATCATGTTTCTGCCTTTGAGTCTCCTCTCCCAGCATGTTACGAAGTCTGTACAGTCACTCTACAGCCTTGAGCACCATCCAGTTTAACATGCTACAAAAATATTTCACGCCTCGTTCAGCACGCAGAGAAAACAGTGGCAACACCCTAAGAGATGCCTTCTGCTACACACTGATTGCCCCTGCTTGTTTATACTGCTTTATGGATATACAGCATAAAGCAGAGCTACATGAAAAAAGACATTACTAGTACAGTTAGCTAGAGCCAGAAAGACCTCAGTTCAATAGTCCCAAATCCTTACTTTAAAAAAAACCAAGAAAACATTATGAAAGAGATCACAAGCACATTTCACTCTCTTTCATGTCACTGCTTATCAAACACATTATCACTCCCCCCACCCATATAAGGTTCTACTGATCAAAGTATTTTTCTTTTCTAACAGCAAGGACAATCAAAGCCTTGGTTTACTGACAGCCATTTTAAGAACTATTGCACATCATTAGTTACTGCCCTTGATCTATCACAGATTAAAGTGTAAAGGGAACAGCTATAAAAAAAGCTCTGACAGACAAAAGATAAAGGTATCAGTTCAGTCTAAGTGATTAAACTGTAATTTTACCAGGCAAAAATCACACTTTTACAACACAATTAATTTTAAAGAACGTATATTGTAATACAGATACCTCAGTGGCACAAAGGCAATTACTATTTAGTCATTACAGAATTAAGATATGGTTATTACAAACATTACAGACCATTTCAAGCAAAAAGCCTCCCATGCAATCCCACAAGCATATATGTGCCAAAACTAAAACAAATGAACTGGCCACAAAATAAATCAAAGGCAGTGGAGGGGAACAGAAGGGAGTTTAAAGTCAACTCATCCCATGAAGTAATTGTGGGTGTTACTCACATTTTCCACACTTCTTAGGTACAGCCTGTAGTTTGTGATGTACACTCTTCCTTTAACAGGGCCATTAAATGGACACATATAAATAACATCCTTGTCTGTAAGAAATGTAGTATTTCTTAAAAGATTGTGAAAAGACAAAATGAGAGCTGAGGACAGTATTACTTAAGTAGCAGTAAAATAAAACAAGAGCTGTACTCAGAGATTAATTAATTTAGCAAGTAATACATCTGAGTTTTATCTACTTGAATTATTAAGAAAATGTGAAAGACTCATATAGTAAACTTGTCCAAATTAAGTGCACAGATTTCAGCAGCCGTCCCTAGTTATATTTGTGTTTTCTTTCTCAGTACTACACAGGAGGACATAGAACAGGGAGTACTGTTATTACTGTACCACAGTCTATTCACCATCCCAGAACAAATACATTGTTGATACTATTACACCATTCTGTAAACAATTCTCTACTGGAGTAGTAGTTCAAGTTGAAGAGTGTTTAGGGAACTCACCACGCTGCAGAGAAACACTACATTTCAATTTGAGGCAATCAAACATCAGTAGTGCTTCAGCAAGGACAGTAAGAGAACAAATACTAACACATACCACTCAAAAAGAATTAAGCGAAGCAATGCAAGCAGAATCACAGAATTGTAAAGGCTGGAAAAGATATCTCAAGATCATTGAGTCCAATCATGACATTAAACACTTCCCTATTTCTTCCTGTCCACTTATTTCTTTAGCCCAAACTATTTATCTGCCTTCCACAAAAAGTGCACTATATTCCAGTGCAGTGCCCCACAGCACAGACAATTTCCATAAAGATCACATCACACATCCACCTCAGTCCCACACCCTCTCCCTCACACCTTCTTCATTAAAAACAAAACTACTTCCTCTGAATCACCACATTGTTTTCAATTAAGCCAATCTTGTTTACAAATGCACCCAACAAATCTGGCCATAGGGGAGAAGCTGCAAAAGTAAAAGACTCCAACACAGACTTCAATTTCAGGAAGAGCCTCCATCAAGAAAAGAAAACTACACAGTACACTAATCTCCCTCATGTTGCAGCATTTGTGTATGTAAAAGCCAACAAGAGCAGAGAAGCCCTGTTCATGCCCTCTTGTGTCAAGGAAGCATAAGATGGTACTTTGGGAATTCACATTTAGACTTGAATTCCACACCACTCTACAAGGTATCAATGCATAGTGGGTAGAACATAGAATTCTCTTGAGTTCAGAAAACTTGGAGGAGCTCCCATCACTCAACATGTGCTGTTTAATCTGTAGGTACAATTAGGACACAACTTGTAATTTCTTTCTATGGGAAGATCTGGCCTGTGTAGAAACCAAGATTTTAAACACTGAAAAGTTATTTGTGGTAAGTGATAAAAAGAATCTTTCACAATTTCTTTGAAAAACTCATGACATTTCAGTATATCTTTGCCTCCAGCCCAAACCAGTCCAAATAACAAAACAATTCAGTAAGATACAGGTGTTTGTATCTTCAGACTGCTGAACATCACTGCATCAGGCACCTACTGAGCTTCATACCTGTGACCCTGGTCTCCCCTGGCAGACGAGGTATTTCTTCATTTTGTTCCCAATTAGTTCCATCTTTTAGATTCTAAAGAAGAGAAGCACAACAACACATCACAGTTATTTACAATTTCACGTTCCAGATTAAAAATAAAACCAACCAAACTTAAAGGTAATTCCTGCATGGGAAAGAACAGGTCTTGCCAAAGTAGGAATTCACAGATTGAACCAAAACAGGAAAACACAACACTACCTTACAATGCAACTATGACATGTTTAAAGGTTGAACAGATCTGAAACATAAGCAGGTTTTAATCTTTTTCCTAAAAGAACAGTCAGTTATTTTTATTCAATTGAAATTAAACACCTATACTCTAAATTCTCTGGAAGTTGTGTGCATTTATTTTTCCAAGTACATTGGGCTTGGAAGAACAAATCAACTGCAATTACTTAAGCAATGTACTCACAACTATCACACACAAGCCACTGCTTTCTTGCACCCTGGTTACATTTTCTTCAGCTGCACAGCATTAGAAAGCAGAGGGACATGACATTAGATTGTTTCAATATATTTTTCAGTCTAGATGAACATCTTAAAACTGAACCAGACAAACATAGCAAGGTATAACTTAGCAATTGCAATACAGAATCGAAGGCAACAAAGTGCCCAAAATTTTCAAGAATGCCACAGAATATTTTAAAGTAGAAAGCAAGGATAAGAGTAAGTACATTAGAAATGATTTTAAGGAGTCTCTTGTTAGCTATGATAGCAAATACTTTGCCCATCCACTCCAAAAGACATTTAAATAATCTCAGTTAACTGCATTAGAATTTTAGCAAAAAAAGTAAGCATATACATTCAAAAAGCTTTTGGTTGTTTTTCTAACCAAATATGCAAGACAATGCTCTCTGGGAACTCTGATGTAGAAAACCAAAACATGAAAAAAGTTACACTTACCTGTTTACTTGAGGAGTTCTCCAAGGAGTTTGAATTATATTTAGATGTTGATGAAGAGGCCATGCCGGGTATCTGACAAGTAAACACAAATTGAAGACTTAAACTACCTCCTGAGCTGCAAGACTATTTCCAGGAGAGATTTTAGACTTTTGAGGTCCACAGGTACACATGAAGAACTTAAAAGAATGTTTTGCAAGCTACCAGTAATTCAAAAAATTACACAATCCCTCATAATTGAAGGTTACTATTCAAAAACATCCAAATCTAACAAGAAATTCATTTCTAGCTTTGCAATTGGCTCTTACTATAAGGAATATTCTGACTCAAGCTCTCTAATGGAATTCCGATGTTGGAATACGAGTATTGGTTCAGTAAACAGACATTAGAGTGCTTGTTTTAAGTCACTGTATACACATATTATGAAATGCTACCTACTTGGAGTATTATTGCACAGCTCTTGAAGTCACAAGCATGTCAATACACTCATGTGGCTCAAGTTTAAAAAACACAAGAAAAGGAAGGGCTTCCACAGTACTTCTCTGTTTAAAAACAATCCCCCATTTCCTAACTGAAGCTTCAGCTAGTACATCAAAAGAATGAGGGTCCAGCCTTCTGGTCTGAACAACATTCATGTATTTAAAGGAAAAGGATTTTCTTTATTTTTTAAATGGTATTAATTAAAGACAGAATCTTGCGTGACAGAGGATTCATCATCTTAACACTGCACAAGGGAATTTTAGAACTAACACTGGGAAAACACTTCCCTTTCACTACTCACACACCGTTCATCAACTAATCTGACATCACACAGCAGTCTTGAAGAGATCCTGTTTGGCTGGGGGGCAGGGGGGGAAGACGATTACAGACTACACAGTCTTTGTTTCCATTGCACAAATGTGTAGTCTTTAAAAAGCACTGTCTCTCCCCTCTCAACATGGGAAAGTTTGGCCAGATCTCTGCGCCATGAAAAGCAGCCCAAGCTCCTGCGTCACAGGAGGGCTGACAGTGACACTGCAACAGTCCTGTGACAGAGACACATTAAACTGCAAGAGCAAAAATGCTTTGACATTACTTTAACAGTACACCAATGGGTCTGTGCAGGAATAAAGTGGAACACCACATCCTGCGGGTTCTACAGGGTTGTTACCCAAGTCTTTCATCTCTGATTCAAACAGAGAAAACTTGACATTGTGTTTAAAACTGCAATATTCAGTGATACAGTTTATCAGTAAAATAATCACATCCCTGCACCAAAAAAAAATTTAAAAAGAACAGACATTCAGCTGAAGAAATAAGGACAAAAAAGCTTTGAATGCCACAGAGCCTGTGTGACCCTGCACACAGAGGTTACTGCCTCCCTTCTGGGTGTCCAGCTATCTTAACTTTCTCCAAACACTGAAACAGGGGCCCTGAACTACCTCTAGTGCAATGCCAACAATTTCAGTGAAAAGCTATTAGCAATCAAAATTAAATCATTATCCTTTCAAACTAACCTACACAGAAATACTGCTGCAACACTGGAGTCTAGTATTTTGCCCATAGAGTATAAGAGAAGATATTTTCACAGCTTTTCCTTCCTTGCAGTATCTTACATACTATAAACTTAAAGTAGATACAATTTTTGCTATATTGCCATGCCAACTTGTCAGCATCCAATACTTGCTCAGATAAGATTCTTCAATTTATAGAAGTTTAAGATTTTATAAATGTAAAAAGCATATTTACTCAGAAGGTTGTTTTCAAAAAATTTCCATATGAAGTGTCCTTTTTTCCATATTTTAAATGAGAAATGCCAGGTGAGACAGCAGCCCCAGTTTTCCTATGTCAGCAGAGACCAAGTAACTGCAGCTTTTAACTGGAGCTCAACGTAAATTTAAATTAAGGCTGCCCCAACCACAAGAGACAAGTGAGCACAGACAAGCCCCAGAAAAGTGACTTTTAAAGGATGTGACAACCCTGAATAGATCTGCACTGCTAAATGGAAATAGTGACTGCAGCAGGTACCGGCACACCCGAGCTGGCTGATCTTGCAACCACAGCTACTCCAGCAGCAAAGACACAGGGAGAGCTCAGCCAGGCCCTGGGCACTCGCCTCAGAGACAGCCCACTGCCAGAGCTCAGGAAAACAAACTCTTGTCTGGACACTCCCCATGCCTTCCAATCACAGTGTACTCCTGCTGCTCACACAGGGAACAGCACCAAGTGTTTCAAAAGCCTTCTGTGTGCTCCTTTGCTTTCTTTATTTTTTCCTTCCCTCACTGCACAGTCACTGAGTTTGGGCTGAACTGCAGCATTACATGAGGTGAGTTAAGATTCTGAGACAATCCAGAACACTGACTATAATTCACACTGAGATGTGGAAAAGTTAAAATAAATAGGCAGAGACCCTGTCAGGTTCTCAGAAAAGAATTCTCTTTGAGGAAGCTGACAATACAGCAGGACAGAGCCCCCTTCCCCCCATGCTGCCACCCCACCAGGCCATTTCAAGCAAACAAGATGTGTGTGGTCTTGCTGCAGATGTTTATGTTTCTGTGCATGCAAGTTTACTTTGTGTAAGATTCCCCCAACTCTCCCTGAGACCCATTTCTTTAAACATACTTTACAGCAGAAATAAATTCATTATCTTACTTCAATTTCTATAGAAAACTTCATTCTAGAATTACAACCAACTACTCTGTTTCATTTCCAACACTTCAATGATGCAAATTAGACTTATTCAGAGCTAATCAAGTTGAATAAATATGTAAGGAAGATAAGGTGCTATCTGTGACAGTATTTTTTAAATCCATCAAACATTTTCACTAAAATTAATGTGAGATAATTTCATCAGTATGCAAATGGAAGAATACTTCTAATGCTAAAAAATTTTGCTTTGAAATCTAGTCATACCTAAAAATCCCAAATACTAATAAGCATATTAATAACCACACACATTTCCATAAGTAAACTAAGTCCTAGTAATTAGTTATAGAGCACTCATTAGACAGCATTTAGAACAGTGTTTTGGACCCCAGTACAAGACAGGCATTGATAAATTGCAACAAGTTCAGCTGAGGTTCCCCAGGAGGAGCAGAACACGGAGCACCTGCCCTCCTACAGTGAGAGGCTGAAGGAGCTGGGAATTGTCCAGCCTGAAGAGGAAACAGCTCCAGTGGGACCTCACAGCTGCTCACTCAGCCTTTGAGGCACTTGCTGAGAAGGCAGAGTCAGGTCTTCAAAGTGGTGAGTGACAACAGAAATAAAAACAAACTAGATTTCAGCTTGATTTCTGGGAAAATAGAACAACAAAGCCCTTCTTTTGCACTGCAAGGCAGTCAGGCTGTGAAACAGGCCTCAAGAAGCTGTAGTCTTCAGCCCCAGAGGTTTCCAAGACCCAGCTGGATAGGGCTGTGAAAAACTGGTTCTGATCCTGCTTTGAGCAAGAGGTTGAACTGGAGGCCTCCTCAAGTCCCTACCAACCTGGATTATGCCTCTGCGTTCTTCAGACAATAGACAAGATTAAGTTCTCATTAAAAGTCCATCAAACAAGGACACACCCTTAAGGAAATGGACTTCTCTATAACAAGAGAAAACAAGTTTTCAAAAACATTTAAAACTAACATGAAATATTTCCTTTTTTATATATTATTTCTTAATCTGTCTAATTGTGCAGCTTCTGGCTGCCACCCAAAGTAATATTGCCATGAACAATTCAAAAAAACATACTCCACCACACTCTTAAAATAGCTACAACTTTCTCATTATCACAGAGCAGCAGTAGTCCTTCCACACAGGGAGACACCTTTCAAGTAGTTTTCCACTGCAAGCACATTTTATTCCCCAGTACTCATGTGTACTTCTAGACTTGCACAAAAATTGATAACCATACAAAGCTCACACTTGTCAGCAGCTGAACAGGAGAATTACTCTGCAAATTTAAAACAAATCAGGCAACTTTCTTTGTGATATTCTGCAGTTAGCAACAGTTGAACATTGATTCCTGAATCTTGAATAGCAAAGAGACAAAACAATTTTACTGGCTTTAGTTTGAGCTGATAAACAAAGCTTTGTTTAAGTTATCAGAACTTAATATAGTAACACTATCGAGAAATGGATGCTCTGGTGATCTTACAATAACAAACTACTTGGAACCTGTGTTTTCATTAAACGTGATATTTATACTTGTGCTTCCTAGGATTGGATGGGAATGGAGACACACAGCAATGTTTGAAAGGTATGCTGGTAGAGTTTTCCTAGCTATAATAACAACATACACAGCCAGTATGAATATACTGCCTTGTGTTTCCCATACAAAATTAAAATCATAAAATACAAAGTCCTAAAACCAAAGGGATGTCTGTCAGAACCACAACTGCACAGATGAGGTAATACACAATAGGTAGGATTTCAGAAATAACATACAGAATAGCACAGAACTCCAGGAATTTCTAAGTATCAAAGTTAAGCTAGGACAACTACAAAGGAAAAAAGGCAAGAAAAGTATTTCACTCTAAGTATTAAGCAGAAAAGAACATAAATCCTTTACAAAATATATATGGAAAAGCAGCAGTCCTGAAGTGTCAAGCCAACAGCAGCATCTAAGTTATCAGAGTCACCAAAGTAAGGACCAGCATCTCAACACTACTAAATACTTATTTAATCCAATGAACTGAAGAGTTCATCTCAGTAAAGCTTAATAAAATTTTAGGATAAGATATAAAGACATACAGGGGTACAAAACAAGCCACAAGAATGATCTAAGGCAATGAAGGCAGTTTCCCAGACATCAGCTGTCCCTAACCAAACAGCACCAACCAAACAAAATGAAACACAGTAAGACAACAGTGCCACAACAACTAACCAAGTCCACAGAACTAAATACATCTCTTTCAAGCTCATTTAACCAGTTGTATTTTAGCACAAAGGAACTATACTCAGAAACAAAGATAAAGTAGCAGAAGTCTCCAAAGTTACAATGCTACAAAAAAAAAAGAAGTAGCATAAAGCAGAGCATTCCAATTTCAAAACTGGAAACAACGAAAACCCCACAGAAAACCCACACCAGAGAAATACTTGCTGATATATATTTCCAAAGGATAGAAACCCAACAACAATTTCCTGCAATAGTGAAAGATATCAATGCAGAGGAGATTTAGAAGCAAAACTTCTTGGGCTGGAAGGGACCTTTCTAAGTCATCTGTTCCAATCCCCCTGCAATGAGCAGGGCCATCTTTAAGTAGACCAGTTTGCTCAGAGCCCTGTCCAGCCTCACCTCAAAGGTTTCCAGGGATGAGGCATCCTCTCTGAGCAACCTGTGACAGTGTTTCATCATCCTCCTGAAAAGCTTTTTCCTTCAACTAGTCTAAATTGACCCTGTTTTACATTAAATCATCACCCTTGTCCTATCAAAATAGGCCCTGATAAAAACCTTGTTGCCATCTTTCATTTAGACTCCCTTCAGGTACTGGGAAGTGCTATATGGTCTTCCTGGAGCCTTCTCTTCTCCAGGCTGAACATCCCTGACTCTCAGCCCATCTTCAGAGTAGAGATATTCCAGTCCAAGATCATTAACCATAATGATGTTGTTTGTGCTCTCTTATCTCAATCAGCAGATCACAGAATCTCCTATTTCTCCTTTACCATCACCGCTACAGAGTCTAAAATCCTTCCAAGCATAACCTCTTTGTAATGCAAGTCACAGCCCTCACCTTTCCTCAAATGATTCTACTGATCTGAGACTGGATTATGCCACTAGTGTGTCTTTTCCCTTAATGCCTAAATAACATTCCCTATTCACATGCACTTACTACATCTACATTTTCCAGGGAAGCCATATGAGCTTTCAAGTCTCTCTGAAAGTCTTATCACATCAAGGTGTAACCAGAACACACAAAGCAAGCCAGCAGTGCAAGCCTCAATGGAATACTGCCCATGCAGAACCTATCTGTCCTTCTGCACCAACGTTTCCAAGTCAGTTAAATAAAATTCATCAATAATCACTATATTAAAAAATCAGTGTCCTACAAAAACAGTATCACAAAAACTCTCAATCTGAAGCTGTTTGCTCAGCACCAATTCTACACCAGGCTTCCCATCCCTAAGAAAAATGCACTCCAGAATTGTTGCCAATTCTCTGCTAGACTGTACAGCAGCTGCACAACTCAACACAGACTGCTGAATTTGTTTGTGAAGAGCCAGAAACGCTCCCTCTCCCAGAAAAAGCATTCTCTTGTTCCCTAATGAGCCCTGCATTTGACAGGTCAGTTATTGTCCCCAAAGGATTCAACACAAACAAATACAAACAAACAAAATTCACAACAGTCAAGTGACTGCTAATTCACCAAACCAATTACAAGTGTGTCAGCTGCCTGCCCACTCAGATTTTACAGGCTCACTATAGTAGGGAGTTTTCAAGATATTAGAAGGAAGACCTCATTCTAACAATAACTGGTATCCTGACAATGGAAATCTACAAATGGCAGCAAAAGAAAAAACTCAGCAGAAAATTTCTCAGTGCCACCAGATCTTACACAGTTCTATGTATAAGTTCTTAAAAAAAAAACCTCTTGTAGTCTGTACATGGAAGGCAGGTATTGAATAAAGAATAGCTGGATAAAGGAAAAAAAAATCTCAATTCTGTCTTGATTGATATTTCTCCTGTCTACATTTGAAGGTTTTTGTTTTACTGTCTTAACATGGAATTTAACTCCCATCCTATTTTCAAAGTAAATCATAACTTTCAACAAGACCTAACATAAATGTCTATAACATTGCCTTTTCTAATTATCAACCCAATTGCTCACTCCTTTCATATTATATTGGAAATACAGCTTAGGGTGATATCCTAGCTTTTATCCTGGCAAGCTTTCTTTTAAGAGAATTACAAGTCCTCTCACAAAGAGAGGATATAGGGTAGAACACATGCCATCATGGATCTGGTAGTTAGATCATTTTTGTGCTTTATATCACCATTACAAATAAAAGCAGCACCTTCTTCAGTAGTAATACATATTATTTTCTAGGGCCTGTATACCAGCAATAGTTGTATTCCTTGCAATCTATGCTAACAATCATTTCTGTCCATTTGTACTCACTTATTACTAATCTTGTATTTGTTCTATGTGTACTACCTTTCCCTTATCATGATTCTCTTTTTTTTCTGGACTGCTTCTTAATATTCATTCTGGTAGCTGAGTTCTAAAGTGGAAGTTCAGTCCTGTGAGTGGATCAAAGGAAGCAGTTTTCCCTCTAACAGCTAAATCTACCTAGATTAGGTGGCATGACAGAAGTCAGTGGGTTTTTTAAGTAAGCATTTGTCAGATTACCTCTAGAATCAACATTACATCTGTAAGAAAGCTATGCCTGAAGGCTGATCCGTGGCTTTCCAAACCCACCCAGTCTATTTTCACTGCCTCGCATCCCCTGCAGGGAATGCATACCTCCCACATTGTCAGAAGCTGATGCAGTTGACAGGAAAGCCTATGGGACAGCACACACAGCTTCCCAGTCTCCTATTAAGAAAGCCTTCAGTTGCTCTCTGCTCATTCTTCTTGAAAGATATCCCCCTAGGCCACTGTAGTTCTGTTGCTAAAGATCTAAGTGGTGATTCCACAGGAGAAATGGAAATTGCATCTGTTATGCAATGATACACTGCATTCAAAAATGACACTGTAACAGTTAAAACTACATCCCCCTACTCAGACTTTCCTCCCAACTTTCCTTTAAGAACATGTACAACCCTTCAGAGTCATCCTCTGCCATCTGCTGTTTAGTTCCCTCTTCCACTACATGAATACACACAATGCCAAGGAGGAAGTCTACTTTTTAAAGTACAGACCAGCTCAGAATGGTACTAAGTGGACTATGATTTTATAGACTATGACAAAGTCATTTACAAATCATTGCTGGATTCCATCCCCAAGAAAGGAGACATTGGGACTACCCTGCCCAATGAACGACCATAAGTCAGTCACAGGGCAGCACCACACCTTTGCAGGTGCTCTCTTTCAAGCAACAGGCAGGGTCTTTGCTGGGCATAGAAACTTGGATACTTCCCACACTGATGGGTCCAGTGACATCCCAGTCTTTGCTGTACAGCCTTTCCACTCACTACATGCAATAACATGAGTAACTTGGAATGTGGCTTTTCCCAACCATACCTATCTTACCCAAAAGTGTACTACAGTCTACTAAAAGGCACTTACTTTTGTTCTTTCTTGCTCAGAAGTCTCCAGATTCAACCAGTCATTTCAGTCATATAAAATATAGATGCCCTCTTCAGCGTCAGATGTCAGGAAACTTGGGTTCATTCCTTCAGCTTTACAACAACATTTGACTTTTGTGCTGTAGCTGGCCCCTAACAGGAATGGAACAGGTAGGAAGACATTGTTAGCATTGCCAGAAAATTTCAATTGACATTACTTTTCAAAACTTCAGAAAGGAAGCAAAATCCCAGAATAGTGCTATCAAAAACAATCTGGAGAAAGGAAACAAACAGTACTAGTTCTTTTTATGTTCCACCTTATGTCAGGTTTGGCATCAAGTAGGTGGAATTGAGAACTTTCTCTTCTAAAACTCTTAAGAACCGGTTTTAAAATGTTGTAATTCAGTTTCTTTTCCCAAACACACTTAGGAATGACTTTCATATGAAAAGCTATGCAAAGTCACAAGCAATAGACCACGAAACAAAAAACTCCTTCTACCCAATTCAGGTTCTTAGAGAAACTAGTATTTTGTGTCCTTTGAAACAACTCACACAATACCTACAGTTTTGCAGCTACTTCTCATTAAATCAGTCGTGCAGTGTAAATTAACTGTTGATAACTAACTCTGTAACTCTACATACAGGAATACAATAGCACAGGGTTTGATCAACCTTGATGATGTGACATGCCCATGTCTTCAGTGAGAGTTTTCTGCAAGTTTCCTTCTGACCAAGCACAAAATGATAAACAGTGCAAAAGTGAGAATTCTACATTTTACTGAATTTAGCTCTATAGCTCATCTCCTGGGACACTTGCCACACAATGAAGTCACAAACAGCACCAGAAATTCCGTGTGTTAAGACTCTGTTAATAACTGTACTGCCTAACCTTTTTAACTACCTAAATAAAAATTAACTTTAAAAAGAAAACTGTAGCAAGGAAGAGGTTCTGGTTTTACATCATACTGTTCCTGCACCATCAGATACCTGGTTCTTTGAATATGGCTAATGATAAACAGATTTATGACCACTAGGAAGCAATGGGCACAATTCCTGCCCCAGAAAAGAAGCTGTGCCACAGAGCCAAGCTACTTTTTAAACCCAGTTTTTGTCAGTGCCTATTGTGGCAAGCCAATCTAGAGACCCACAAAAAAACATTCTCACAATTTTAACACTGAGTTTGCCTATGCTGCTTTTATAGCACTAAGGTAGCACTGGGGTTTTCTGTGAAAAAACCTAACACCTCCTTATGCTCTTAAAACACACACATCTGAAAAAAACCCACACCAACAAATCAAAATCCACCAACCATACAAAGCAGAAAACAAGCCTTTTGACTGCCACAACACAAAAAACAGCAGGAAGAAGGTCTGTTATCTTCAAGAGTAATTTCTTGCTTTAAATCAACTAAAAAGTTTCCTCTGAAATGGAAGGTTTCAGCTTTTTAGTTGTGAACACCAAAAGAAGTCACATGCCTCAGAATAACTGTTAAGCCAGTCAGAAATGAACACTACAGTGGCTTAAAGGTCTGAAAGCAAATCAAGAGCACTCGGGACATCACGGAGAGAACTGAACAGGAAAGGTAAAAATTACACTTCAGAGGTGTCTTTGCTGAGCAGGAACATCTCGCTCCCAGACGGATGCTGCACACCGGGGTGCGAATCAGGAGAAGCCGGAGCCCAGCGGCCACAAAGAGCCCGGGCAACCGAGCCCCGCCAGCCGCGGGCCCCGCCGACACTGCCCCGCGCCACAAACGG
>NW_005054314.1:4853667-4866405 GCF_000277835.1 Geospiza fortis
CGCTCGGGGCTGTGGCCGCCGCCGTCCCCGCCCCGCAGAGCGGCCCCGAAGGAAACAGCCGGGGAAGAAGGAGGGGCGGAAAGGAACGTGTGGCCCGTGTGAAACGGATCAAGCTGATGGAGTGATCAGACACCCACACTTCTGGATACCCTTTGGACACGAATGAACACTATAATAAAAGGAATAAACGATAAGAATAAACACTATGCTAAAGGAAGTAAAAGAATTGGCGATGTAAATGGCAGGGGTGTCGTTCATGTAAAATTAAAATGAAATAAAAATTGGCCATGAAATGGCCTGTTGGCCCGGTACAGGGAGCAGCTGTGCTTGTCTGGAGGGCAGGGCGGAGATCGGGCACTCTCTGTGGTCTCACGGTCTCTGCTCTCAGGAAAGGGGGTTTGTGATATTGCCGAGCCTTTTTGATGTCGTAAAGCACATTTTTGAGCTACAAAACAGCAGTGTCTAGCTTCTCCAGTGGTATGACCAACCCTAACTTGATTCCCCATCAGTGGAAGGACAACTCCTCTGTGCTTGCAGGACTGGATACCACAGAAGAGCTGATCAAAGAAAAAATTTTAAAAAATACATAATACAGAAAGTAACTTGGGTTCCTTTGTGAGCAATTAGGAGCTCCATACTCAGTTTAAGCAGCTCTCACAGACCCAGCAGTGCTCCCCTCACATCTGCACAGGGCCAGCACTGGCTCTGGCTCCTCTGGGGGAAGATCACCCCCTGCCAGTTCATTAGCATCGTACCAACAACTATATCAAAGAAACCATATCACTCTTCTTTTCCATGTCTTCTTGGAAAAGTCTTTGTCCAGTTTGATTTTGGCAGTTATTTCTTCTCTTTGAACAAATAGTTACACCATCTGAAGAGCTGACTCTGGCCTAAAGGCTCCTTGAGGTGAACCATGCATTTGTACAAGGCAAGAAGTACTTTCAGAAGAAGCCACAAGACAGCAATTTTAACAATAATTTTATGCATTACTTTTAGGTGTCATCTTTATTATCAACAATTTACATCTGGAATTCCAAAAACTTTAGAAAATCAAAACCACAAAAACACAGGGGAACTGGGCTGCTGCATCTTATGACAGAAGAAAAATGTTTCTGGAGTGACAAATATTTTCCCACAATAAGCATGGAACTGTGTGTTTTATATTAATAAGCAGCAGGAGTAAGCAGTGAGCAAAAGGAGATGAAATGTTCACCTCCCTCACACAAGCAGTCTTGTCTGCTGCCTTCTGGTATGATATACCTTTGCCTCTGACATTATCCTCTCAGCAAAGATTAGCTAAAAAATCCACTGATGCAGTTTTGAAGTCTTGCTTTGATGTATTCCAGTGTGGTGTATATATATATGTATGCACAGGTCTACATACATATGTGTGTGTACACACAGAGGATCCTTGATCATTCTTTCAAGGTTTCATTCAAATAATGTTTTAAAGGTTTTTCTCTGTCATCATGAGAACTAGAACTCATTTCTGGCATGTCATGACTCAGATCACTAAAAGTGCTCTCCCCAAATGTTCTCATAAATTTATTTCCATCAGTTTTGTCCTAGATTTTTTCCAACCTGGCTTATGCCCTTTGCATTTCTTTCAGACGACAAAGGCTCAAACAGCCTCTTGCTCATATGACCTTTAATGATCGCAACTATTATTCCACCTGAATCTGTCAAGTGAAATACTCACCCTTGTTCAGTGGCTGACCTGTCCGTTTTTTTCCTCCTACATTTCTAAGACACCAACTGGCACATTTTTGAGGGACTGCTTTTTACATGCCTTCTGGCTTCCAGTCAGTATTAACCAGCTCTTTCTCCCTGGGTCTCTGCTCTAGCCACTCCACACTTTATCCCCAGATAATTTGTACTATGACCACAGCTCAAATGACCTTTTCCACTCTTTTTTTTTCCCAGCTATGCCTCCTCAATACAGATTGACTTGCTTTCCTAAAAAAACTTCAGCTTGTATCTCTAGTACTTTCCTGTGGCTCTTCTGTGTGACTCCATCTTCCATTGCAGTCAGTCACAATGGTCCTGTGAATCCTCCCACACATGCATGGTCAGGCACCCAAAGGTGACATGAACTGGAAGAAATGTGCTTAGTCCCCTGACTGATGATCTGCAAGAGCATGAATTACTGTTAATAACGTGGGACATGAGTGGGGTGTGGGGATGTTTAGGCTCTCTGTGTATTTCTGAGCCTGTCCTTGTTGTGGTACACTGCTGTACTGCAGGATGTGGTGCCTCCACTGTAATCAGCCCAGACAGCACACAAATACTCCACCCTCCAATCCCTGCACCATCTGGATAAAAACTAGTTAATTGACAATGCTAATGTCATTTTCAGCTCAGTACAGTTAAAATAGTGTCAAGCCTTCTCCCACCAGTACTCTCTATCTATTACGCTCTTATCTGCCTGTATGTAATCATCTTTGACTCAGACCTTTCCCTAGCCCTTTATGGTCAGACTATGTCTAAATCTGTCCATACAGCTAAAACTCCCATCGTCTCAAATCTTAATTACTGCAACATCCTTTCCCTTGGCCTTGAAAAATATAACCTTGTCTTACTCATATTTATTGAGAACACTACTGCAGTGACCATTTTTCTAAGTCTGTCATTCTCACCGTGTTATTCCACTCTTTTCATCCCTGTGCTGGCTCAGCCTACTCTATCACGTGGACCCTTCCTACCTGTCTTTGCTTTGGAAGGCCTTGGCAGCCTGTCCACTTGCCATTTCCATTCCCTGCTGACATCTGACTGCAGCTCCAATCAGCTCACCATGCCAGCTTTCCCCACCCACTTGTAATACATTTAAACATGTTCTTTTGTGCATTCTCATTGCTGCCTTTTATTTCCAAAGATCCTATAAACAGCCCACAGGTTACTGGTAATTTTCTTTAAAACCTCTCCTTAAAACTTTTCCTTCTTGTAGTGTCTACAACAGAGGATCACAGTTCATTATGCTGCCTCTCCTGCCTGTATTCCTCAGTTCTCTAATTTCATTCTTTGTAAAGTAGAAAAAGTATTGACCCTGATACACACCAGGCTCTTGTAGCACTATGGTAATGCAAATAATAAATACACGTGTAGAACTGAGATGCCAGGGGGAACTAAGGCATTATGAGATTGATGATATAAAATTGCAGTTTGAGAGCACAACAATACCTGATAATAATATTAATTCATTTTCCTCCTATTCTGGAGAAAAAAACTAAGTGGAGGTGAGGAATCTGCATCTTTAAATCAGGCCCATAGGTCAAGTTAAAGATGATTTATGTCCCACACAATAATTTATGTTACCACACAATAATTTCCTGTTGCTGTTTTCAGTTGCTGTCGTGACAGATAAAATGGAAAGGACAATGCATGTTAAACATCACAAATCCACAGATGTGTCTGTATGCTCACATGTGTACATTTTTTGCCCTTTAACAAGTTAGATATTAGAAAAGATATGGTATATCAGTGATTCTTTTGCTCTTCTCGCACAGTGCTACTTACACCCTTTGTTTCCTGTCATTGTTCTTTGTTTGCTAACCTGATGTTTATTTTTGTCTCTGCTAAATAAAGACCTCCAGATTTAATTCTTTTAAGCTGTACTTTAAGACCTCTTTAACCTATTTCTGCCTAGCTTTCCCTTCAATTAGCCTAATTGTTTCTTTATCAAGTAACATGTCACCAAATAAAACACATAAAGCACCCTAAAAAAAATCTGCCCCTTTCTGCTTGACTCACAATAGCAATAAGGTGAGTTATATAAGAGGTTTCTTGTATTTCTGGATCCTGCGACTCCCAGGGGCTGGAAATAGCAATTGTATTTTGGGAAGCACTTTCAGAAGCCCTGACTGAATACTTGTTATTGTGATTTCAGGCAGATGATAGCTCGCTTTTGGATACCTGGGTTTGCATACACAGCACTGCTGTCACCAAAACCTGGCACTTGGCAACTGATGCATCCAATATATACCTGTCTATGTGTATGTACATAAATACACACATCTGCTGTCACTGCCTGACACACACTGATTCCTTGTCTTCAAAGACAAGGAAAATTAGTATCAGGTATGTGCTGATCCTATATTTATGTAGGAACCACCTCCCCCCCTCCCCTCATATTCTCTATGCAAATATTAGAAGCAGTTAGTATGTTTTATTTGAGAAATAGCTGCATTTCACAGAAAGGCAAACTCATTCTCACATCTATCATACCTAATTTGCATAGTACATAAAGGTTTTAAGAGAACTGGAGTATTTGGATTAGAAGAACCAAACAAATTGAAGTTAGTAATATCCACTGAATTACCTGATCTTTTAGTGGAATTAATCCTAGTAGAACAATGCTACAAATTAAGAGAAATAGAAGAAAATCTTCTTAAAGCAAATAGCACACAAAAGCATAACCTTCCAGTACACTTTCTATTGCATACTGCAATAGAAAATTATCTGTTAAATGTATAAATAGAGCTTGTAAAAGAGAAGGACCCTTTAGACTAATACCTGTTAAGTGCTTTGCTTTTGCTCTGTAGTTCTGTGAAGGGCTGAGGTTTCATTCAAATCCTGAAAGAACTCCAGTGACACAACTCAGGCAGCTGAGACTTCAGGAGTGAAGTGGTTGAAGTTAAAACACCTTGTAAAAGCAAAAGCATCTTGGCATCAAACAGTTTTATCAGGGAAAACTGTGCAAGATGGACCCCCAAACACCCCTCTCCTATTGTCAAGGTCCACACATGTGAAGGTTTAACATCTGAAGCTTTTACAGTACTGTCTGAATCACTCACAATTCAGCATGTAAGAATTATTTTAAGCATCATTTTTAGTATGTGAATGAGTGCGACAGAGACAGGCTGTCACAGCAGAGTTAATACATGCTCCATTCAGAAATACTCTTTGTTTTATTGCTCAAGAGTCACTGCAGCTGATGGGGCAGGACAGGAAGCCAGCATTTCCCACTCACAGTGGAATATCTGTGAATTTTGAAAACACAGCACAGCCCCTTTCAGCTGTCATCCCACAACAAAGAGGAGGGAGCTTCAAAATTCAGACAAGCTCCAGACAGCAGATTGCAGTTGCTGAATTTAAATAGTCCCAAGGTCACAGCCCAGCTAGAGAGCCATACTGCTGTGGATCATTTGGCCTGGCACATCTTTACACTGTGGTGAATAGGAGAAAATAATTTTATTATGAAGCAGAATTTCTTTGGTTGCTCTAATGTGTGGAACAAACCCTCTCTCAGCTCTGCAAAATCACTGAGACAAGTGGGGTCTCAGCAGCCCTGAATATCACATCAGGTGCTGATATAAGTTCTTCAGACAATTAGCAAATCTTCAAGCAGCCACCTGAAAGAAATAATGGCTTTTATTGGAGCTAATGCAGTCATTTCTTCCATGAAGCTTCTTGTGAACAATTCTTGCTGGAAAAATTGTACACGATTTCTTTTCATTTATATTTTAATGCAATTTATTATACAACAGTGACCCTCATTCAGGGTTCAGAAGATCAGAGCACGTACAGTAATCTTCACAGCACTTTTTATCTCCAGCTACAGCTTACATTCACAGCATGAAAAGAATAAGAAGTTAATGTACCAAATCAGAAGGGTCTCTGTGTAGCAGTGTTAATCTCAGTGTTGAGCTATTATTTATTAGTAGACTTATGGTAGCATCTAGAGACTAGGGCCTCATTGTTTGGGCACTGCATAAAATACACAAAAATACATAAAAGAATATATTTGCTCTCTAGGATAGCTCAGAGTTTAAGTTTGAGGATGATTTCAGGATGTGGACAAGAGGTACTACAGCTATAAATACTGCCACAGCCAGAGGAAAAACTTCTCATGCTTATTGTGGATGCTGACAAGAGGAATAAAATTACCAATTGACAGAAAATTAAAATGGAAACATTCTGGGATCAGACTTCTAGGTGCAAGAAGATGAAAAGAGTCTCCCTGCCTGATTGCATGCCAGGACAAGCATGAATGCAGATGGTGTCTCACTACATCTTGGGTACATTAATGATCCATTAGAAGCTCAAGAGGTGTCAGGTTTGAATTGCAGGTTTGAAGCAGGAGTAGGACTCCACCTGCCTTCAAGATGCACAGGTGGCACTTTTGAAGGGTTTGTTGGCAGGAATATTGGCCAAGAAGAGTGACCTGTTTTCTGTGTGAGCCCAAGCCCTGTGGCAGGGCCAGGTGTGCCACATCACAGAGGTGGGAACAAGGTATTGAGTAAAGCAAAGAACTTGCACACAGGAGAGCTGGAATCCATGGCTCGTTCTCCACTGCCTACCTGCCAGGCTGCATGCTATCCCTGCCAGAATTAGCCAGCTGACTCTTATGGTTGGAAAATTAAGACACCAAGGGGCCTGACTCACAGCCCCTTTTTACCCACAACAAGCCACACAGAAACAACCAGCTTTTCCTGGATCTGCACAGCTACTGATGGTAACACACAACCCACTGCCCATGAGACGTGGCTGCTAGTCCTGCTTAACTACACTTGAAAAATCCTACTGGTGTTTGCCTGCCTCATTAGGCACCTAAATATCTTTGGGATTTGAGTCTTGAGCCTTTTGTGCCTCATGGTCCCCCACTGCTAATGGACATCATCAACTATCCTGAAAGAGCACAGGAAAATATATATATTTCTTAAGGATTGTAAGGCTCAAACAGGGGGTTAATGGGAACTGCTTAGGCAAATAGTGCAGTCAGCCAATAGGTGAAAGAGAATAGTAATTTACAGGCTGAGAAGAGGAAAGGAATAAGGGAATGCCAGGTAATTCTCTTTCTCTGGCTGCCATACAAAGCCTGCAGAGTTGACGAGGAGCAGTCTGTAAACTTGAAACAAAGCATGTTTCTGCAGCTCGCTAGCCAAGTACAGCTCTATATCAGCAAAACAAAAAAGAGATTTCACAACTTTATAGCTTTGGGCTGGCTTCTCCTCAGGGAGTGAAAATAGGCCAGTCCCACCATCCCTGCTACTGCCCCAGGTCTTGTCTGTCCCAGTCATCCATCAAACACAGCACAGCTCCAGGACAGGGAACCCAGCAGGGTCAGCACACGTGTCTTTTCACTCCTTGAAAAGGGATCAAGGCAACACCAGAACAATTAAAATGTCCTTTTTAAATACAAATCCAACTTTAGGCTTAAAAGGGCATTTCTTTTTTCTTCTCCAGCCAAGTTGGTTAAAGACATTAAACTGCAGCATGAAAAACCTTGATAAGGACAAAAACAATGTGATGCACAAACCTCAGGAGCTTCTCAGTGGTCTTTGGCTTTGGCACACGTTGAGAGTGGCAGCAGGGCTCAGCCACGGGCCCTTTGCTGTGAGGACAAATCACTGCTGTGGCAGGGGGTTGTTTTAATCAGCACACAGCTGTTGTGAGAAATGATACTCACTTTCAAAAAATTTAGAAGGTTTATTATAGCCTTATCAAACAACAGAAGACTAAATAGAGATGATAGTACAGCCACAGGAGCAAAGGATTCTACCACCATGTGCTCATCTACATAATTGATGTTCTGCCCTTTAAACCTTTAGCCCCTCCCAAAGTCTTGTCAATCGACTCCTTCTTCACTGTGCAGTGGTGGAGATGACTTTGTTACATCTTACACCTGGTTGGAGCCCAGGTGCTGCCACAGTAACAAGCTGAGCCTCCCAAATGCCCGACGAGCCAGGCCAGCAGTGATAACAATGAAAGGGGGAGACATAACTATACATCTACAAAACTTCTCTTAACATGTGCATAATAATATTTTCCCTTTAATTGTGAGAGTCATCACTCATCTATAGCACAGGCATGGCTGTGATTAACTGCAGCTCCAGTGGTTTCAGCCCGACTGCTTTAATAACCTGCCTGTCCCTGGTTTCATGCAGGATTGTACACAGGAGGCCTCTTGCCCAGGCAGAGTTTGAAGTTCTCAGGAACTCTTGCATCTGCCAACCAGTACTTCTGTTTCACCTTGCCCAGGAGAGACCCTTACTGGTATTTAAAACATCTCACTTCTTTCTAGGTTTTTTGTTTGTTTGTTGGTTTGTTTTTTTTATATTTTCTCTCTCTCTCTCTCTCTCTCTCTCTCTCTCTCTCTCTCTCTCTCTCTCCCTGTATCTCTATATCTCTATTTATCTATATCTATATCAGGGAATAGAGGAAACAGGCATTAATCTGGAGTTTAGCACCAAAACCTGAGCTCAGCCTGAGTAAGTGTCTGGGCAGATGTGCCAGGGCCAGTGTCCCCCAGGAGCATGTGCCACCTGCCTGTCAGTGCAGATGGCAGCAGCAGAGAGGCAGAGCTGGGCAGTGGCCACTTGCCTCATTCCTCCCCGTGTCCCTGCTGCCCTGCAGCACCAGCAGGGAACAAGTCCTCCCTTGGGGCCCCCCTGCACATCTGTGGCCTGTCCCACCACGAGGGTCATCCAGGCAGGACCATGAGACAAGTGCCAGCTTCTTGCCAGGTGCTTGCTCTGCTCCCAGAGAGGTGTAAATCAGAGGTTACCCTGCAGCAGGCAGTGGAATAGCTCCTGATTTACAACATCCTACACAAGAGGAGAGCTTGACCTTACACTTCAACATCAGGGCAGCTTCCTTTGTTGAAAGCTTCTTAAGACAGACATGTAATCAATCCTGGAGAGCCTCTGAGCAGCAGGGCTCAGGTTCTGCATAAGTCAGGGCTATGCTTCCCAGGGAAATTGCCTGATCCAGGCTCCCATGACATCTATTCCTACTGTCTAATAGGAGAGAGTGTGTTTTTCTGTTTTTCCTTTGTTATAAATGGGCTGCTTTAGATTAATACAATCCACAAAGAGACTTTTTCCACAGTAAGTCTGGCTTACCTATGCTACGAATCTTTCAGTGAGAGAGGCTTTCAGTGAGCTCAAGTCTTTGGAAATTCTGGACTTTATAGGCATTTGATGTTATTTTAGAATCCAAGAGGAAAAGCTTACTGCCTTGCCTCTGTTTTTTCATGGCCATAATTATGAGGGCAGTCTGGTGACGTAACTTGTATGGAAAATAAATGATGGCATTCAACAGTGAGTGCTGTCAGACACTTCATTCCTTGTAACTATTTTAGAAATCCAAATTCAGTTTGCACTGCCAGAGCACCCCATGCTGCTCTTATTTATGTTTGTATAAATCCCATACTGTACCATTGCCTTCAGGAGATCTATTGTGTGTTTACACTGCATGGTGGCAGAATTTGGCTCATAGCATAAGTCCATGTACATCTTGTGGGGTGATCTGCTGGTCTAGTAAATACAGCAGGAGAACTGTGCAGATATGTTTAGTCCTACAGTTCACTAGCCCTTACTAGCTGTAATTATTTGCCTTAATGACACAGACTGTCAGAGTGAAGGCAGGATTACACTTTGAGCATTTTCACACTTTAAACAGAGATCAGAAAAGGCAAGGCAAAGTACAGACAAAGGTAGGGTTTTTTTTTTAGAAAAAACAGGCAATTAATTGTCATTAACTGTTACAGCTGACACCAGCCAGGACTGCAGTGCTGGTACTCCAGCTGCTGGAATATTTGTCTGTGGTCATCATGCCTTTGCCCTGCACTTCCCTGTGCCTGTGCTGCAGCCCAAGCTGACCCAGGGAGAGGCAGCAGCCTTGTGCTTGGGCTGCAACCCAAGCAGGGCATTGGTCATTGTGGTTTTGTGCCAACTCCCCAAAAGACATGTTTACTAAAGATTACTTACAAATACAACCAGCAAGACAATAATAATTATACTTAGTCCGGTTCTTCTTCCAACAACACCTCTGTGGCAAGGAAGGATCATCATTCCCTCTTGAGGCATGAGGAATGGGATTGGAGGGGTGAAAAGCTCCAGCAGCTGAAAAGGTAGACAAAAAAAACAGAGTAAAAACAAGTGCATACATAACAGAGGTACAGGATAAACTGTTTTACAAAAATTCTGTTGGAAACATTTGGCTTTTGAAGACATCCTCCCCACAGTATTTGTAACCCAAATCGTGCAGAACTGAAAAGATGAAGTGTGTATTGACACAAACAAAATGAAGAATGAAAAGGGGACATTTTTGCTGTTTTTATTAAAATTCCAAAGAGGACCATGCAGGCAGTAGCCTCTGCCAGCAGTGGCTGCTGTGCTGCCAGCCTGGAGGGCTTGAGTGCCTCTGGATCCCAGACCTGTGTCAGACCTGCCACTCCCTGAAGCTCCCTTGCCCTGGCAGGATACAGCTCACGACAGAAAAGCTGCTGAAATGGTGCCAGTTTTCACAGCCAAACAAACTCACCTTTGTCCTCACCACAGACTCACCCATGGGCATTTCTCCCTCTCTCTGCTGTCCAGAGGCAAGTCAGCATTTCTGCCTTAGACACTTGCTGAGTTCTACAGCACATTTTAGGCAATTGTTTGGTTACCTTTGCTGGAAAAACTGGCTTTTTTTGTCCTCATCCTGGTTTCATACAAGTACACGTCAAACTGGAGATGAAGCTGGTTAGGGATCATTCCCCTCAAAACCTCTGTCTCAAGGGATCTGCCTTCACCATCAGGAAACCACAAGGATCTCTGACAAGGCTGGAGTGGCTGTACCCAGGGATTCTCCTGTGCACCAGCAGCAGAGCATGTGCCTGGCTGCTTTAAAGCCTGACTGTCCCCTCTCATTTTTGACTTCAGGAGCTGTTTTCTGCCCTTTGGCTCTGGAGAACAGGCTCCTGGAAGGACCCACTCAGGACAAGAATGTCCTTGCCAAACCCCTCCCTCCAGCAAGGAATCCCCCCAGGAGATTTCCTCAGGCTTTCAGCGCCCATGGTGTGCCTCTGACAAAGGGCAGCAACAACACATCTCCAACAGGAACATGGGGAGTCTGGCTCAGTTAAATGGAGGCAATTTTAGCTCCAGATTCTATTTGTGCATTTATTTAACATTGCAAAAGTTTTCCTGTTCTTTCCTACCCCTCCTCTCAGCCTGGCCTTCCCCAGGACAGGTGCCAGCTCTCCCATAAGACAATTTCTGTAACATTCTGTAACCACCACTGCCCTTGCAGGTATCACAGAATGAGCAAGGTCTCCTTCTCACTGCCTCACACTTGGCATTTACATACAAGAACTGTCACTTAAATAAACATGGTGCTATGTTAAAAAAAACCCCAACAGAGATTAATTTCACATTCACCTATAATTATACTTGAAAAGGACAGTGAGCCTCAGCACTCCCACCTTAAAATAAAATTAAAGCCTGCTTAAACTCTCTGTCTGGCCCAGTGCTCCTACCAACAGCACACATGCATTTGTACATGTTATTAGATTGACGTTGTAGCATCCTGGACAAATCAAATTAATTCAAATATCTGCGGGTACAAAACACTGTAGCTGAAAAATGAGCACATAAAGATATGCAATTTTCCCCTGGCAGTTTATTATGGTATGAAGAAAAAAACATTCTGTGCTTGAAGCTGACGTTATATTACAAATGTACTGCGAAGTATGACGTGACTATTAAAATATGATTACACAAAGTATGAACATTTTAAGAAGTTTACAGTACAGCGAATCTTTTATAAACAGACTCTTAAATATACAGAGGACAATAGTAGCTGACAGAAAAACATCAAAAATTAACTATTAATGTTTGTAGACTTTTCCCCTGAAAAAAGTCTTACATTAAAACAGAAATTATGAAAAGCCTTAAAACCAGGAACAAATCACCTGTACACTACAAATATACATGGTAGAGGTGCACAAACCAGAACTGCCTTTTTGCTGAAGGGTTTAGTGGCTGGAAGCTGGGCAGTGCCTGCCCAGCACCTCCTGTCCAGCGTGGACACCATGGGCCACACCACGCTGAGCCTGCGACCCCAGGCACACAGCACCAGCACTGAAGGTCACCAGCACACACTCCCTGCAGGACAGTGACCTGCTGGAGTGTGTCAAGCTGAGAACATGCCCATGATCTGGCAAATGGATCTCTGCAAGCAGATCCCTGAATGCACTCGATGCCTGGATGGGACCTGTATACCAGGTTTGGTCTGCAAGACTAAGTGACGAGGGAATCAGCAGCTCCTTTGAGTTTATTTTTTTTTTTTAATGCAATTTTTCAATCTTTCCTCTTGATATGGGGAATAAATGCCACATTTGATTTCTGCTTAGTCTGGTTCCAATGACACCCCTAGATCATGTGTTAAGTTATGTCAAAAACATAAGTATTCGTTGCTGTAATACACAGTATTACTGAAACTAACAATATTATTTGCATATTTATAACAAGGTATAATGAAATCGCTATAATAAAACCAAAAGTTATGCTATAGATTTATTTACAAAGAGTCCAGCAAAGAAGTATAAATACTTCTACATTTAAGGTTTAGGAAAACATAATTTACAAAATATTCAAATATATACAGTCATCTGAAAAACTGCCAATATTAAACTTTGATGCAGGCAAAGAATTGGCTGAGTCTATTCCCTCTGTATTGAACGAGGCAGTGTCTTTCACGGGTTGTCTGTTCTGTTCAAAGCCATACGTGTGTTATTTACAATGAGGCTGCTTCTCTCCGAGCTAAACGTGTCCAGAGCTTTGAGCATGCTGTCCCAAAATGTCATCTATCATTGTCAGATTGTTCAACCACTCTTCATCGTTGCTGCTGCTGCTGTTCTTCATGAGGGAGTCGAGGAAGTCGGTGTCGCTGCAGTTGGCAGGCATGATGGAATTGCTGTGCTGGGACACAAAGTCGTACTGGGGCAGCTCCACAGTGCTGCTCATCCTGCTG
>NW_005054314.1:4866415-4892735 GCF_000277835.1 Geospiza fortis
TGGAAGGGTAGCTGGGCGGGCCCAGCCCCGGGGCAGGATTGAGGTGGTTAAAACTGGACACTCCTTGGGGCAACGATTTCATAACATTCATAGCTGGCAACGGTCCCCTGGTTAAATTGTGTCTCAAGTTCTGATTACTCATTGAACTCAAGCCCTGGCCAGACTGTCCCATGCTCAGTTTCTGCATCTGCCTGACCTGGATGCCAGGAGCGATCTGGTTTGGTGGCACCACAGCCTGCTGGGAGAACGCCTGCCCTGGTGTGCTCGGCCTCACGCCCTGTTTGGAGAACACCGCGTTCCCAGAAAACTGCTGCATGCTGGTATCCATTTGGCTTTGATTTGGCATTCTTGGCACAGTAGTTGGTGTCCACATCTGGGCTGATGAGTTGGGGTAGACACTGGGGATTCTTGGCATGTTCGGCTGCCTCAGGTGTTGCTGAGTTGCAGAGTGATTTGCTAAGGAGCCAGAACTGAAGCCTCCCATCGGCATTACCGGCCTCACAGTGGAGTGGCTGTGACCAGTTTGGCACCCCGAGTTCATGCCTAGTGCGTTCTGGCTTGGCCGCAGCGGGATGTTGAAGTCAGAATTAGGTGGGAAAATCCCCTGCTGCTTGCCAGGGTTGTGTGGAATCATCACCATGGTCCCGCTGCTCTGGCTGGCGGGGGCTGAGGCCATGCCAGAGCCCAGGGTGCTCTGGAGCATGGCTGGGTTTGACGGCAGCATGCGGTGGTTGGGCGGAGGAGCGGGAAGCACCTGGTTGCAGTCAGCAGGGATGGGCTGCTGCACGGCTGTGGACAAAGAGACATGTTAGCTGGTGAGCATGGATTCACCCTGGAAACATGGCTAAAGCTTTAAAAACTGCTGTTCTTTCTTTTGCCACGAGGGCTTCTCCGTTGTGTTCTTTGTAAGAGTTCTATGGACCCATAAGGAAATGGGAATCTCACAATATGTGATAAAATGCAAAATGCTTGTAATTCGGGGCAGAGAATCATTAAGTGTCTCTATTTAACCAGACACCAGGCCTTGGCACCTCAAGGATTTTCAGACTCTTTTCTGGCCATTTCCTTCCTTACCTTGAAACTGGTTTATCTGCTGAGCTGCAAACAAGCTCCTCTGTTCAGATGTTACTCCCAGCATGTTTTGTCTCTGCTTTTCCTGGAAAACAAGAGGAGTAATACTGAAGTTACAGTCTCTTGACTACCAAAAGAGCAGCAGACACTTGAAGTGTAGCCACTATCATTAACAACCTCTCCCATACACCCTTTACCCCCCTTCTCCAATGAGACTCAGCCCAGACAGCTCATTTCAGACTGAATTTCAATTTCTCACATTCCCCTTCTTGCAGAGGTGTCCTGATGCCAGCCCAGCACTGGGAACTGCAACCTTCAGGAGATGTTGTGCAGGCAGCCAAAGGGGAGCTGGACAAACATGGAGACTCCTGTGTTCACCAGCTTATGAGTCAAGTGTGCTGCTGCTGGAAGCTCTGTCCATGTGCACCAATGCCCTTGAGTGCTGGTTGCCACTTGTAACCAGAACACAGGAGCCAGGGATCCACAGCAGGTGCTCCCTGAGCAAGGCATTGCTGGGCTAGCCCAGGTGGCTGATTTGAGTCTCCCACCCTTTAGCCCCAGAACACAGCACTGCACTCACATCCCTGCTGTGGGCAGCAGCTGTGCCCTGGGGAGCTCTCTGGGTATGGAGGAGCTCCCCTTGTGTTAGAGAGGCCCAGAAAAAGTTAGAGCCATGTGATGGCAGGGAGCCAGAGTTGGGTTTGAAAGGGAGCAGCACAGGACTTCATTGAGGGTTTTTGAGCTACTTCTCATCTCATTTTCCATCCACAGAAATGAGCCTCCTTGACCCAAATCCAGTAGCACATTCAGAAAGTGAGAGGCACATGGTCAGACCCAATTAATTGGTGGGATTTCCCCATCCCAGCTTCCTTACACAGCCTGTGGCAAACCTCCTACAGGGGCTTCTGTTGCTAGAGAGATCAGTCAAGTCCTGGACAAACTGGAGCCTAACATCTGCTCTGCTAAATCCCCAGGGAGGCAAGCATGGAGAACATCTCTCTGGGGCTGATTCACTTTCCAAGCCTCCCTTCTCTGCATCTTCCTTCTCAACTCTGTGGCTGACCAAAAATGACATCAGGGATATGGAGGTGACCAAATGCTTCCCTTGCATATGAGGGGGCAGATCTGCACTCAACTCTGGCAGAGCAGCACTTGGCCTTGGCCTCTCTTGGCTTCATGCTCGACTCACCACAGCCTAGTCTGACTCAGCCTAGCAATTCCAGAGTCACTCTTAGTGTTTGCTGACTGATGATTTCCTCATTCCAGTTAGTCCTGTCCCTCCCAGTGAGGTGAGAGCACAGCAGCCCACAGAGGCATGCACACTGTACCTGCATCAGCTGCCGTTTCATGATCTGCTGCTTCAGGAGATGGTTCCTCATCGTGTACCCATTGACCGTGGCCGGAGCCGGCACGGAGCCGCTGCTCGGGATGGAGCCTGGCTCCTGCAACCTGGCAACGATGCCAGGGCTTTGATCCTGCCAAGAAAGAGAAAAAAAGGAAATTAATCTCATCAGGGAGGTAACAACAGAAGCCCTTATCCTCTCTACTGATGCCCTCTCTTCAGTCTTCAGCTGTCCCAAGGCCAAAGCACCTCATGGACTCACATGGCCCTGTGTGCTCCAGTGAGGACAGTGAGAGGTGGGAGAGTGCTCTGATTTCTAAGGATCAGCACAAGAAGAAGTAAGAGAAGCTAAAGGTTAAACCCAAATTCCTCGTGTGTTGCCCAAGGCCATGAGGACCCATTCACTACCAGAGCTGCAGTCACAGGGCTGCCTGGCTGGCAGAAGGGGTGGGAGTAAAGCATCACATTTCTCACAACTTCTCCAACTGTTATACTGAAAGACAGAAGGAAAGGAAAGTTGCATCAGGGCAGGATTTAGCATGTGAATGTAGAGGAAAAACCTACAGGAAAAGAGCAAACTAAAGGCAAAGGAATGGAAAGGGTGGCCTCGGACCCGGGATCCAGAGAGATAAGGAAGATGTGGGCCTGGGATTAAAGTGGTTCTTGTGAGTTTCAAGATCAGATAAACAAGAAGGGATCACTGTGAAAGGAGAGAAGAACATAAATGCAAGGTCAGGTCATGCCTAGGCACAAATCAGTAATAAATGCAGTGAGCCCTGCTCCTGCCTGGCACAAAGCAGCCTCTTTCTAAGTCCTCAGTGAAAGATCCAAATTGACTTTGACAGCTGAGCTTTTGCCTCCAAAGAAAGAGTACGATGGGGAGGAGAGAAAAAATAATTCACCAGAACATGGTGAAGACACAACCCAAAATGGAAAAAGAATTTAAAAAATACTGAATTCTAAACATCTTAGGGCTGGCAGGTATTCAGGGAAATACAAGAGAAAAATGAGGGAAGAAGTCAAGGCCTCGCTAAGGACAAGATCCTGTGAGTGCTGTACCCAGGAACAGCAGCACCAGCGTATTCCCCATTCTCTGTTTTCACATCCAGCTTCTACATTATTTATGATGTATTGTTATTATTGGAAGGGAGAAGTATGTATGTTATATCCAGCATCCTTAGCTGGGCCACGCTTCCTTTGTTTTCAGAGTGGAAGCCCACATCCTTTGTTTGAGAATCAATGTTATCAGGAGATAAGCAAGAAGAAAATGGTTGTTGCCTTCTGACATCTGACAATTAGAAGCATGCTCAGATGGAGAAAACAGGATACGAGCCATGTTTCAGAGGGGCCAGAAGGAAGCCTTGAAAGGCATTTGTCACCAGGAAAGCTCCTTGAGCCTGGGGCACCTTTCCACAGGGGCTTCACCATGAGGAATCATCCAACTCCTTCCAAGACATTCTTTCTAAGAGGGATTACCAAGAAGGTCACTGAAATTACTCATTTTTATGGTGCCTCCTTTTGTTGTAGCACTTTGGTCTATTATGCAAAAGCACAATTGATGAAATGTAAATGCCTGCTAGATAATTTACTAAAAGACACAAACCTGCAGCTCATCACTGCTCTCATTATCATTCCTATTCATGGGCAGTCTTGTAAGACTAGATTTTATTACTGGTGCTTTGCTTACAATTCTGCTGGACATCTCTCCTCCTCCCCCTTCCCTCCTACCCATTTTACTCCATCTCTCCCATGGAAAAAAAGGAGGGGAGGAAAAAGTAAATATGATTTACTACAGATGTAAATATGAAAGTTCATTTTAAGCTGGCAGTCTGCTTTCATGTCAGACAGGATTCTGCAACCACAGTTAAGCTTTGAATAATGCAGATTGCCTCTGGGGGAATATTTGAAAGTGGAGAGATTCAGTTTGTGTACTCTGCACATGAAAGACGCTGAAATGTTCATACCACCAAAATCCCTGCCATCTATCCAATTTCCTCCAAACTTGTCTTGTGGTGCACAGAGGGTCTGTGCTTAGTGAAGCAAAGGAGTTTTAGTGCAAGGACAATCATTCTGATGTCTTGCTCTGGGCTATTGCATTAACAAGTCATAACATTAAAGTCTCTTTTCCTAATCATGTCCACCTCATTCTAATTTCTCCTAAACATCATCAAGAAAATAATGTTGATGTTTCTATATTATTAATGGTAAAGAAGTGTAAATCACATTACTAATTGCAGCTCTTGTGCTGTGGCGGTACAACTGCTTAATTATATGGGATTTTCTGCAGGCACCCTATAGCAATAATGACAATCAGCAAAGTTCATTTGCAAATACACTGAATGGGTTGCTGAGTTTTTCAGAGCAAAGTTGTATAACACTTAATTAGCCAGTAAAGAAACAATCTAGAGATATGCAGTTTGCTTTTGGGGAAATTAGGACAAAATAGCATAGCTGAGAAGCCAAAGAGTGAGTTTGAAATCCCGACTTCTACAAGTTCACGTTTAGGTTAAGACAAAAAAGAAAAACGGAAAGGAAAAGGAAAAAAAAATTCTCTCTTTTCACCACTAGTGGGAACTACTGTATTCCTGTACAATAAAAAATAACCACTCGCACGTCATGACTAAGAATAGCTATGGTGTAGTCTAAAGGACACTGCAATCTGTACCAAAGGTTAATGAACTTTAAACATTTTTCCTTTTCATCACTTCCCAAGAAAAATCACTTTCCTTCCCCCAGTAAAACCAAGCCAAAGCAGCCATAATCTTAACTCGTCTGTAGTTTGGTTTTATCCCATTATAAATCTAGGAAGACAGCAAAGAGAAGAGGATTCTGCTGCCAAAGCTGGGAATGTTGGAAGTGGATGTTCCCACCCAAGGGTTCGTGTGGCTGAGCTGAACAGTTACACTGGAGGGTGCAGAGAGCTACGAGAGGTTCTGATTCTTTGCCTTAAAAAAAAAAAAGAAAGAAGAAAAGCATTTGTTTGTAGGTATCATGTTTTTTTCTCCGTTTTCCCCTCCCAAAACTCATATTAAAATGGGCAGAATCCCTAACTAAATAGCACACCACACAGACCTGGAACTGGAGAGTGAGTTTGAGAAGATGTGTTCCTGTTGCCAGGCAAAGTAGGTCCAGAGCTCCAGAGCTCCTGCAGCACTCCCTAGGCTCCCTAAAGGGGCAATTTCTGCTCAGAAAGGCCTTGGGGAAAACCACACAGTTCTGACTTAGTATCTCATGCACTAGTTCCAAGAGCCAGCAGAAGAGAGTCAGTCCCCAGGCTTGCAGGAATGTGCAATGCTCCTGTCAGTGTTCAGGCACTGAGTGCCCCTGTGAAGGCCATGCCCCCCCAGTGACACCAGTGGCACCAGTGACACCAGTGCCCTTGGCCACCCCACCGGGCTGCCATGGCACATCCCCGCTCACCGCACACAGCTGGGGCCAGCCTGGGCTGCTCCAACAGCCACCCAGGCACTGCTGGATGGAAAGTGTGCACACAGTGCCACTGAGCCCTGCCACGGACATTTATTAACCCACATCCTTCCAAAAATCCACTGACAAGCTCAAGCCCCATCACCTGACTACACAGAAAATGCACAGCTGCAGCAAATAAGTGTGGAGATGAATCGTTCTGTGTGAACGTGGTTGATAAACTTCAGTCCTCAATACTTAGTGATACATCCAGTAAGCACTTTGTGGCTTCACTTAAGCAAGAATGAGTAAATTTATGGCCCCTAATTCCCCTGAATCCTCATTAACAAACAGTCCAAAAAGAATTTAAAAGCAAGATTTTCTGAGGAGCTGAACCAGAGCTGTAATCACTCTTTGGTAAGTATGTAAAAAACCCTCTAATCTTTAATAAAGAGCATTCATTGTTTTTAGGACTATGTGAAAATACTAAACTCATTTATCATTATTAAACTTTCCCATCTGCTCTTACAGTGTAACTCCAAAGAATATAACAAAGAAATTGTACATGTTAAACTGTATTGACTTAAGCCCACAGCTATTGGAGATGTACAATTTTTTCAGCGAGGGCAGGAAGGGGACTGCAGGCTGCTAGACAGTCTCATTTGTCCAATGCTGAAAAGACAGTTATCTGCACCAAAATGGCTCTCTGAAAGGCACATTTGCTTTATAAGAAATAAGCTGCCAGGTGAGACCATTCAGCATTATGTTAAAGGCTCAGACAATAAAACTAAGTCATGAATTTGAATAGTTAACAGATGGACTAATTAGAGACTGAATTCTTTGTGGTTCTAATAGATAACCAGGTCACAGCAAGGTTACTGAGAGAGAGAGGCAAGCAGCACTGCAAATTTCAGTAGATATTTGCAGAGTTGGGGAAGAGCTGCACTTCCTAACTGAAAGCATTAGCAGTAGTGGAGGAACAGAAAAAGGGCTCATTTAAAATACCTCTAGTACCTGAATTTAAAAAGTTTATTCCATTTCAAAAGACACTGCTGATTTGAGAAATATTCCCTCTGCTTCCAATGGGGTATCCAGCTGAATCCAGTGATTTCAGAGCTTAAACCAGAAGGGCTGTTGAGATGAGCCACAGCATAAAAACAAAAGACTAAAGGAAATGGGGCACCCAGGGTGGATGTTTGCTTCAAGCACATGAGCGGGACAGACTGCTTTTTCCACCAGGTTTGGGGATTTTTTGGCAACCAAAGGTAACTTAGTTTGAAGTAAATATCATGATATCACATAGCAAATAAGAAACACAAGAAGTAACCAGAAAACCATGGCTACAGGACTTGAGCAGAGCCACTCCTGACCTGCTCTAAGGCCCTGGCTCCTGGGCTGGGGACTCGTGGGCGATCCGTGCTCGTGGCAGGGACAGCTATTCCCTGGGGGTGGGGTGAAGTTGCACAAACCAAGTGTTGTTCTGTATTTTTAGAACATCTGTTACAAACAGGGAGTTCTGTACTCTGCTGAGAAAATGCAAATGCTAGTTTCAAACTAATGTCCCTGCATTTCTCTGTGCTCCCACCTGCCCCCTGATGCATCCTCTTTCATCCAGGAGCTGTGCTCCATCTCTTTGGTAGGGTTTTCAAGTTTGGGCAGCACTTCATTCTGAAGCCCAGGACTGAGACCCCAGGCACAACCACACTGCAAATACTACAGACTAAGCAGTTAAAACACCAACAGTATTAAAGCTGTCTCACCCAACTTTATGGTTTTAAGTTTCATGGCTTAGAATGACAGAGAAGCCGCATGTAGACTCCTGGTGTGTAGTGACTTTGTGCTTATCCACAGGAAACCTTGATGCCACCTTCACAAAGAAGGCTCATGGCCTCCACAGCTGTTAGTGCACTTAGATACTAAGATAGTGACCTATGTATACAAATAAAGCAAACAAAATTCAGGGTCAGTTTGTCAAAAGGATTGTGTCAGCCCCCCAGGAGTGTGATGTCTGTGAGATGCCACTGTCATTTGCTCCATGCAGAAGTCTGGGGCTACCTGTGCTTCTTGCCTCTGCCCCTTGCCGTTAACAAAACCCTCCATCTGCTCTTTGAAAGTTTTCTGTCTTTATTTTCCCTCTATTCTGCTCACAATTCAGAGATGCTCTTCAGGATAAAACAGCCTTTCAGTTCAGAAATGCTCCAAAGCTTTCTGTTTGTCTGCGTGTTTGCTTTAGCACAATGTATGAACATTGATAAAACAAACTGTGCAGTTTGGTGGATCTGGGCTTTTTTTACCCATCTTTCAACCATTTACTTGATACATGAGCATGTGAAATACTGCCAGACTCAAGTTTCTAAGCTTATCTTGGGGGCTGTCAGTCAGGAAAAGGCTTTGTTTGAAGACTGTAAGTGATCCGTGGGTATATGGTTTGGTTAAAAAACAATCTTCCAAGATTTTTGTTCTTTTCATACAGCATGAGCATGTACAGTTTCCTTGAAAGGTAGTCCTCCTTCCTTGCTAGGAGCAGTGACAAGATCACCACACCTGGATAGCAATTTTATCAGGATTTTCCTCCTGCCTTCAAGCAAAGCAGTTGAAACACTGATTTCCCTGTAGTTGTTCTTATACTTCATGCAGTTCAAAACAAAACAAAATTCCATCAAAGTATCCAAAGTGCTTCTAATATGGACCCAAAATTCTAATATGATGGAAACTGACTCCACTTCCTCTCTTAAAAAAAATTGAATTAGATAAAGCTGTTGTGCAAAGACTTTACCAATGTTGTCAGAGTTGGTTTCATCCATCAAAACATGTCCTTAAAGAGCAACAGCAACCAGAACAACAGAAAGACAGAAAATCCAGAATGCATTATTGCAATGGGGATTTTTCTCTTAGGCAATAATGCTTCCTTTAGCAGGCATGTGGAAACCATTGCTGTTACCAATCTAGTTATAAGGAACATGGGAAACAGCTTTGGGAGCAGCCAAGAGCTTGAGAATGGAGGAGCTGGTGTGTAACAGACAGACACAACCTTCCAGGGACTGCAGTGCTTGCAAAGAGGTGTGATCAAGATTCCAGCAACAGCAGCTCCCTTGAAAATAGTTCCTTTGGCCCAGATAAACTCCCAGGCCACGGGTGAGTGTAGCCTTTGATCCACCATCCTGAATGCAAGGGAAACCTCTCTGTATAACATACAGTCACGATCCAAAATTGAATTCTCTGCACAGAACATATATTTATATTGGGTTGTTCAGCTGCCATGATTCTCCAACCCTTGACACCACCCTCTTGTTCCCATGGAGGGCAACTTGCCTATAAACTGAATGAGATAATCTAAAACTGTATTTATCTCACCTAATTTCAGCTGGTAGTCCTGCCTGTCTCTACGAGGTTGTGGTAGCTGTGATGACAGACTACAATATCTTGTATCTTATAAAGTGGTTTGACTCGAGCAATCCTTGTGTTATGTCAAGTCATGCTCTCAGAGGTGTCGATGAGATTCCAAAGGAGTCGAGTGAGCTCAACACCCAGCAGAAGCTGCTACAGGGGAGGGCAATGATTGGCTGGTAAATTTATGTATTAGGGAGAGCAGAGAGATCTGATAAAAGAAATACTGAAGATTTCACAGTAGCAAAGTGAAAGTCAGAAAATCTTGAGCTAATGGGATAAATCAGCAGTTCTCTACCTGCCCATTTCTGAAAAGCTCTGTGAACTGCAGTGAGGTGGTCTGGATCACTGAGATTTTGAAAATCCCCTGCTTTCTCCAAGTTAACATTTCCATTAATTTCTTTTTCCTTGTCATGCAAAGGATCAATTTGCAGAGGCAGATGCCCAAGTCTTCTTCACTTTCAGTAGTAGTAGCTGGCTGCCTAACAACTTCTGAGAAGCCCTTTGCATGGAAACCTCCCCACATGCAAAACCCAGCGTAATTACAACTGATTTCTCATGTAACTGTACAAACAAAGCATGCTGTGGCACAAAGTATCACATCACTTTTTCAGTATTAAACTCCTCACACCCTTACTCTTTCCTAACAGATGAAACTAGTCCAACACCTAAAAAGAGTTTCATCAAATCCTCTGCCAGGTGTCAAAAATCAGGTGTCAAAAATAACAAAAAGGCACAAAACAAAAGGCAGCGATCAATCATATGCTAAAATAATGGATACAAGGAAGGCTGTGACTAGGTAGTCCTTATGATCAAATTTTTAAAACCATGATATTGACATGTTAAAAATGAAAAATGTGTTAAGGTGACCTTGAGTATGGGGAACAAGGAGCAATTCCATTATGTTTTTAAATGGAAATTATTATTAAAACACCTGAAGCTGAACTGTTGTAACCAAGTCAACTCGGTCTCCCCTTAAAAAATCCCTTTTCTCCCTTTCCATTCAGATTGTATTTACAAACTGTTAGATGTCTCATTTTTTTCTTGTGTCATTTCATTATTACAGAGTTGAGACTAGCCATCTGCAGCTTCATTTCATAAAGCTCTGATTTGTCCTTGGAGCAAGGTCATCCAGAACAAGAACATAAAATTCTGCTTTCCTCAACTGACAGTTCTTTATGTCTTCCTGTAAATACTCCCTACTAATTTTAAATAATTTTACCACTTCATACTCCCCCTCATCCACACTGAAAGGCTGATATACACACATATTAATAAGGATCTTGTCATTTAACCACTGCATGTCATATTAGAAGCAATTAATGGTGTTTATTTGCTGATAACACAGGCATTTCGAGCTCCAGCTCAAGAATCCCCGGTAGCTCCATGTGACTTGCAGGATATTAGCTATGGGTCAGAAGTTGGGATCCCCCCATTCAGCATTATCGTATGCTTGGAGCAACTCTGTTTCCTATCAAGCAGAAAAGAAAATGCAGTCAATGCACAAAATTACCAGCTGCTATAACATCATATGATAGGTGAGTGATAATAAAACATCACTAGGTGTATGTGGGTTCATTAATCGAAATCAACAGACCAGTAAAGAAACATTTTCAGGCGCATTGCACAATGTTCCAAGCTAAAAACAAAGAAAACTGAACATGGAATTCCTACACAGATCAGATATGACTTGCCATAAATTCTGGAGCATCTTCTCTGAAGCAGACTGCTGTTCTGGATTACAGCAAAAACCAAACCAACAAAACAAAACAAAACAAAAAGGCAGGGTAAATTAAATTGAGAATCATCAAAAGAACCACCAAAAAGAAACAGGGAATAACTGAGTGACTGAGAATAATCGGCATTAGCTCTGGGGGTCAGTCTCCTCCCCGATCTCTGCCTGCAGATGTTGGCAACAGCAGACTGAAGGTCCTGGCTCTGATCTCCAACACAAAGTGCCTATCTTTTGGCACTGGAAAATTCATTACTGAGCGGATGTGGTGGATTCTGAGATATGCTCTGCTGTATGCAGCCATCTGCCTCACAAATAACCATGTGAGAGCCTTTACCTGGGTGCCTCTAACAGCCCCAGCAGTCCTAGCCATGCAGACACGAAGAAACTGGGGTCTGTTTGCAAACACTCCTGGCTCTGTGCTGTGCATGCAAGACTCTGAGGGGTTGAGCCACACAAGCAAGTGTCCCTTTGGACAAACAGCTGAGATGAGCTCATGAGAATGCAAGCATGCAATTTGTCAGAAGGAGAAGTGGAAGCTGGGATCATTACAGGTGAATTCCCAAGCCTCTAAAGCCTTTGTTTCATTACTGAGTCAGAGGATAAGAGCCATTCCTATGGACTTGGGCTTACTTAACCAGGTCCAGTTTCCAGTTCTGTCATACAGAGATCCTTCACTGACTATGGGCAAAGAATTTCATTGCTCCCTGTCTCAGTTTCCCTCCAAAAGGAATTAAAGTTCCGCACAGAAAGAATGAGGGAAATTTCCTGAGGCAATGTGAGGGTTTACATCTGAAACATGCCTCTCCCTTGCCCAGGGGTCATGACCCCACAGACCTGGCAGAGCTGCTTTCCTTGTTGCTCAGCAGTGCGGGGTGGAAGGGCTTTTCCTGCTTCACTCCACATGCAAGTCATTGTCATGTTCTCCTCTCTGCACCTCTCCTCCAGGTGTGGCCACAGCTGGCTGCATCTCAGAACAACACTAAACTACACAGAGTTGTAATGGTCCCCCAGGGCCTCTAACCTGGCTGCACAGCAGGTGAGTGCAGCATGTCCCAGCCACATGCCCCATGATCTGCCCCTTAAGCCCTCAAAAGGCTCTGCATGCAGCAGCTTCGGACACGGCAGCACCTGGAGAATCCCTCTGTGCCCAGCTGGAAGCTGTGTGAAGGGAGCTCAGTGCTGGGACAAGTCAGCCCTATGTTTTGTCTTTACAAAAATAAGAGACTGGCTGAGGTAGTTTCCTGAGAAAATCCTGGGATCTTCCTGCAAGTCCTGCTTGATACTTTGTTATAACAACTTTTACTTCAGGGAGAGTGGTGCAGTGTAACTCCACATCCTCTCACACATCCCTGTCTTTACCCTGTTCCATCCGCATTATATGTGCCTCTCTGTCATTCACATTGCAGATGTTTTTCATTCAAAATTTACCCATGATGAGAAAACCTTCCAAGTGCCTCCAAATACCATCTTCTCATGTCAGCCAACATTTCCCCAAAATTCTGTGGGATTCTGGTGTCTCTGTCACTTAAGCTAAAAGGAGTTTAGGAAGCACGTGCCTTTGAACATGTGGCCAGCCACACTTTTGCTGTAAGGAAAGGGGACAGAGGGACGTGTTCAAGAGGCTCAGAGCTGGAGCCCAGCCACACTCCCTGCCAGGCTGGGAGGCTGCAGAGCACTGCACGTGTCTCTTCTGCAGAGACACTGCATGTCAACAGTTAACTTCCCTTTGTTCCCATCCAAATGATTAAGCTTAGAAGCTTGCCTGGTGACATCACCAGAGTTTAAACATGCTGGATATGGTCCAGGGAGCCAAAGTTATTGCTGACCCCATGGTTACTGATCCACTCTGCAAGTAGCTGATGTCTGCTCTCACTTTATGAATTATTTAATGGGTTAAAGATTGGTCAGATCTTTTTTATGCAATATACAGCTATACATTGGGCAGGGGGACGTAAACATGCATTAACAAGGTTAAAGTCATATACTGTAACTACACTGTTTTCAGCTTGCAGCTTTATTGACTTAATCATGCCAGCACCGCAGCCAACAAATCATTAAATCCATTCCATTCTTCTGCTGGTTACCAACCACAAAAACAGAGGCAGGCAAACATGGAGCAAATCTGGGAGGGGGTGGGGAGGGCAGTGGGGCGCGGGGCCGAGGAGAACAGTGGGATCACTATGGAGTGACGCTGGCCTGTCACTGCAGCACAAAGACGCCAAATCTGTCTTTATGGACTAAGTGGTTTCATGGTTTAAAGTGACACACTCATTTGTTCCTGTTTTGCAATGATTATAGAAAAGAAGAAGGGGGGAGTGGGGAGAGGCAATAAAAAGCAAGCTGAGCTTCTTCATACCGTAACGGGGGGAGGTGTGTGTGTGTCTGTGTCCGTGTCTGTCTGTGTCCATGTGTGTTGTGCTTCCTCACAGAGCCACAGATCTCAGCTGCAAACATCCCCCAGGCCAGGGCAGAGGAGATCTGGGTGCTTGTGGCACCCGAGGGGTCTCAGGCTCTGTGCTGCACTCACTGCTAAGCTGCTGCCAAATGCAGGCATGATTTAGAGTTCAGCATAAAAGCAAGGAGACAAGGAGCATTAAATCAGTCCTTCCACTGCCCTCCAGGAGCAGCTCTGACCACACAGAGCCATGGGAGAAGTCTCTGCTCTCAGGCTGAGCTAACAACTTCACTTTCAGAAAAAGGCTTTCATCTTTGGCCTGGCACTTAACTGTAGCTTTTCAGATCTTGTTCAGGACCCCCAGAAGCTCCCTGACTGTCAATAGTGTGGAGAGGTGTTCCACCACAGTCAGCAGATTACTAAAATACTGTTTCTAGGTGGTTAGTTGAAAACATCCAGCTTTGGAAATGGAGCTGTCAGCTTATCAGGTTTGAACCTGTAAGACCTTTATTTGTCACTGGTGTTGTTCCTGTTCATTTATTGATAGAAATCATCTTTTCTCTCACCAATGGCTTGGTGCCTGTGCTAGTGGAGCATCCCATCAGGACACAGGCATATGTGTTACAAGCAGGCTACTGAGTAAGAATTCAGCATGAGCTCCTGGAAACCTCCAGACATCAGGGTGTTTTGCCTCTTTTACTGATGCCTATTTGCCAGCTTTCCTCCAGTGCAAGAACATGAAATAAGCTCCCCCTCTTTGGGGAAGACTCAGCTACACCAGGAGAGATTCCTGGCCCATTTCTATTTGTTCTGAAAAGAAGAAATGGCCCACAAGCTCCCTTTGCTTTGCCTTCTGGGTACAAGCTGCTCAGAGCTCCCTGTGAGAATAACCCAGATTTTAGCATCCTACTAGTGCAGGGGCTTGGCAGATACATTTGCACCTTGTCCTGTCATACACCACTCCAGACCTTTTTGAACATCATCATTATTTGGTTTATAGTTGCTTTCTTTAGACCCAAACAACTCTTACAGTTTGAGTTCCAACCTTGCCTTTTTTTGTTTACTAGTCTCCAGATCCCTATCACCCAGAGACGGCTCCTGGCTCCATATATTGCAAATAAACATATCACTACTTGGTGCAAGAGTCAGCCAGAATTCTCTTGGAAACAGCCTCCAAGAAGAGCCTGTCCCCCTGCCTCTCACCCACGGTGTGGAGGCAATGGAACACAGCATCAAAGGTGCTTCTTTCCAGCCACCACACTGCAGTAACAGGCAGAAACTAAAACCATTTCTGAAAGTCAGAAAGTAAAAAGTCAGCTATTTAAGGTACCTGTGTGACTTTCAACTTAATTTACTTTATGTATTGGATCACCACAGCTGCTGTTGCCTCCACAGATTGGGAATAAAGGCAGGCAAGGGCAAGCCTTGGTGTGTTTTCCAGGCTCCTCTCACTGCAGCCTGCCCACCTCACCTTGGAGGTGCACATTAAGGTGACTGAAATTACTCTCTAAACAGCTTTTGCTCCACTGGCCACAGCAGAAGTCTAAATGATGGGAGCAGAAAGGTGTATCCTGACCAGCCACAGAGCAAGACTGACAACAGAGAACTCTAAACCCACAGCTCACGAGGCCCAAACCAGTGTTTAACCACACACCTGTTTTGCCATTTTTCTGGTGTTCAGCAGCCCCAGCTCCACAGCTTGTTCAGCAGAACCCCCTCAGCTGCACTGGGCCAGCACTGCCTCCCTCCGTGAGTCCCAGCTCCACAGCTCCCTGCCAGCCTGACCAGCTCCCATTCGGGTGTGCTTGAGGGCTGGTGTGATGGACCCGGCTTGGAGAGCCTTATCAGTGCCCTGAGCACCTTATCAGCGCCCTGTGTTTATCGGGGAACAGGGAAGGAGGAGGAGGCTCCCGGCTGCGGTCATTAGCGACAAGCCGCTTCAAAGGGAAGTGACAGCTGTGCCTATGTTCCAGGGCTGACACACCCAGCCAGGAGTAACACACCAGTTGGGCTATTTATAATCCCTGATTCTCGAGTCTTAAAATAGCACTGCTTTTATTTTTACATTTTTAGGCACACTGGTATGTTTAAGCAACTCCGTTCGCAGGCTCCACATCAAACCCATCACAGGCGGGCTCGGAAGTGACACTCGGGACTGTGCCTCCCCTCGGAAAGCTGAGGTGAATTTCCCTCTCCCCATCACCCCAATCTCCTTGGCAATTGTGACCGGGCCTATTTCCATGTATTTGCATACAGACTGCCTCTTCCAAAGGCACAAAGGAGGGGCCAGGCAGACACCCAAGGACAGCAAGCAGCAGAGGTGTTCCAGGCTGCAGTTCACAGCCACACATCTGCTGCTCTCATCAACAGGCACCACAAAGCCTCTGAAGGAGTTAATGGGTCCTATAAGAAAGCAATACTGTTTGTGTTTTTCTTAAAAAACAAAGGTCAATATACAGAACTAGTCAAACAAACCAGGGCTGCAGGTCTGAAAGGAGTGCTCCCTCCAGCTGCAGCACAGCCCTAGCTATTTGTTCTCTGCTCCCTGGTGCCACAATGTACCTTGGTTGGCATTTCTTAATGACTGGAGCATCCATGTGCTCTTTGTATAACAATTATAAAATATTCAGGGCAGGAGAAAAAATTTCCTTGCACAGCCAAGGCTCCTCCAGCAGCCTGCATAGGTGTCAAATGGTAAATCGTTAGGTGTTTTAATTGCAGAGTTATTTATACCCTGGAACTTGTTATTAACATAGGAAAAAACAGAACCTATTGTTACCCATAATTAAAGAGATTATTATGGGACTGCAAAAGCATGGATAGCCCCAGCCAGACCACCTGTCTTTTGACAGTGGTGACTGTCATGGGGAGGAACATTAAACAGAGGCCCAGTCTACAGCCAAGAAGTTCAGAGGGGTGGTCCCAACATGGGAACCCCAATTTCTTTACTCAGTCTCACCCCATCACCCCTCTGCTGCCTCTGGCCACAGGACTGGCATTAAGCAGGGGAGCTCTGAGGAGAGGGTACTGCAGGGATCCAAACCCATCCTTCCCTTTTCTGACCAAGGGGTGCACAGATAAGACACATCCTGGATTTGGCCTGGAGTTGCATAACTATCCTGTTAAAATTCAGGATGAACAGGTTATATTTTCATTTGCGAGATCATTATCTGTCCCGAGAAAGGTTTCCGATTTCACCAGCACTAATCAGGAGCCACAATGGATTTCCGGTCCCAGCAATGAGGCTCGAGAGCCTTTGTACCTTGTGGAGCCAGTTTCAATTCAAATCTAACTGGCAGAGCTATCATAGCTGCATGTTGAACAGATTAGGGGAAAAAGAAAAGTCACTGCTACTTACTACTGTAACTTATTTCTAAATCCATTTCTTACAGACACAAATCTCTCTGAGCACCAAAGCGTCTCGTAGCTACTCTCCCTCTCCAGGAATGACACCCTCAGTCTCCCCAATGGCACTGAACAGTGATCCCAACAAACAGTGGCAGCAAACAGGTCCAGAATCAAGAGATTAGTGTGCCACGACAGCCCGTGCCCCCAAAACCAAAGAGCTGTGTGCCCTGCACTGGGCTGTGGGCTCAGCAGCATTTCCCATTGGAATGCTGTCACCCACACAGGGCATCCCAGCACAGGAACTCCCTTGGATAGGACAGTCAAGCACTACTGATGCCATATTAACACCTGGGAGGCCAGACAGTCTCACAGGAGGTACTGTCTTTGTGGGCAGAGAGGTGAAGGGCTTACTGACAACTGCCTTTACCAGATAGGTAAATTAGGCCTGGGTTACAGTCTTCATGTTCTCTCACTGCCTCCACTCCCTGGACTGCATGAGTCAGTAGAACTGGAGGGAAAATATTCACAAAATTCTACAAGTGCAGGAATTAAAGAGACATCTCTGAAACTTGCCTGTGGCACTCAATACCAGCTGAAAAATTGGGTTAGCTTGACATTGCTGCTGGAGGTGAACAGAGCTGGGAAGGCTGGCTGAGTAGTGAGAGCAGAGCCCCTCTCTGCAGAGCAGGTGAGCACAGTGCTGCCCACAGCCTCATTGCTCCAGCATGGAAACACCTTTTAAATTTTTAAATCCAGGAGTGAGAGCAATTAAGGAAACAAACTTTGTTTCCTTAACAAACATGAGGTTCAGACAGTTTGGGATTATGTGATACATGCAAATCTGCAGGTCTGGCCTGAGCAGTTTTTGAGGGCTGGAGAACTCTGCGTGTTCTCCAAGGTTCAAGAGCTTTGCCTTGAACAGTCATGGCAGGACCATTTTGGTATCAAGGCTCCTTTACCATCACCAAAGCAGCCCTAGCTGACAGTCACACTGCCTGGCAGGAGGCTGGGAGAGCTCTGTGAAGGGAGCAGCAGCAAACCCCAAATGTCTCGTAAATCCTGCTGCAGGGAGTGCCACATCACAGGGGGCTCCTTGGAAGGCTCTCCCAGCTCAGACAGGATGCCAGGCCCTGCTGCTGCTGCTGACACCCTGCTGCCCGTCCTGATACCAATGCTACCCCAGCCACCTGCCTGCTGCTGCCCTGCCCCTGTCCCAGCAGCTTTCAGAAACCAGGGCACCAGCTAACCCAGGAAAAAAACAACAAACCACCAGGTTACACCAATGTTTTCCTTAGTACTTTACTTTCTGCTTCCATTTGCTGCTGGGCTTGAGGAAAGAGTATAAAGGCTGATAAAAATGAGCCCACAAACCTCTGATACTCTACCCCCAAGCTGAGGAGGTTTCCAGGGGCTGGAGCAGGGGCTGCCTCTGGAGTCAGCTGGGAGGAGGGAGAGGAGGCAGGGGAGGGAGAAGGGGAAAAAATGAACAGCTGCAAAGCAATTAAGCCTGCCTCCCTGCCGTACTGTCCAAAGCAGGAGGCAATCTAATTCAGCCTGGTGCCTCTCTTCCTTCAGCCGTCTGGTGCCTGCCTGGGATTCAGGAAAGGGGCTGTCTGACTGCCCACTTTGTCTGACGAGCCAAAGGGGCCCTTCCCAGCCACAATTTCCAAAGGAAAGAGATCTTGGCTGGTGGTGTCTCTTCTGAGAAAAACATGAATTGAATGTAGTGGCAGCAGCTTTATAACCCTCTCCTGCCCTTCCTCAGCAAACAACCGAAGAGGAGCTGGAGCAAGAAAATGACCCCGCTGGCTCTCTGGCTCAGCACTTGTCTCCCAGCACAATGAATCAATTGGCGTCCCATCATTATTGTGGTAACTGTATCTTTCACAAGCAAGATTTTATATAGAGATAGAATAGGATGTTTTCTGCTCATTTCCTTCCTGTCATTCCAATCACGAACTACTGTTAAAAATACAATGCATTTAAAGGCTGTAACATTTGCAAGCATGTGTTCCAGTTTCCCAGCTGAACGGCTGGGCTTTTGTTTTCTGCCCAGTAAAGGTGTGGAGAAACAGTGATGGAGGGGAGCCTGTGGTGCAGCTGGGTTAGAAACTCACATGTACAGAAGGTCATCTCATTTTTATGCTCCTAATGTCAGGCATTACTTTAATTCCTTGTTCTGGCCAACTGTTTTGGTATATAATCCTCAGCACAGGACTCCTTCCAGCCTGTCTAAGGTGGTACTTGTTCTGCTATTTCTTCAGAAACTGGCAAAAAATGTTTTATTTGGAAAATGTTAGTGAGGCAGGGCAATAAAAGCCTTTTAGTACCCAGTCAGAGGAGCAAACAGGGTCTGTTAGGAGAACAGAGTACAATTCAACTCTGCTTTCAGTTATGTTTGACAGTAATCTAGGCAGCAGGTACATACCTTTCCCCTGGCTTGATCAAGACAGAAATATGCAAAATGTGTCTTTTAAATGCAGCTAGACAGCATTTCATCTTATGAAATTTCTCAATACTATTATCATAAGTAGAAAAAATAAGAAATCACAGAGAAAGCAAGATTTTAGCCCACCATTTTGATAAATGCTTTATAAAGGATGAAATTTGAGGATTATTCTTTAGCTCTTCATAAGCTAAAGCACAGTAACTTTATATATTGTGTCAACCTAGAATGGAGCAACCCACTGAAAACAGGAGTTCCTTACTAACCTAATAACACATAAGGTCCCTCATGAAGACCACAGTTATTTCTAAAAATATAATTTATAGACATATAGATATATGCCACCTATCTAGGAAGAAGTTCAGACTGTGGACTGGGCACAAAACAGATTGGTATATATTCCCCCTCAATGCCAAAATTTTTCTTATAAAGAAGTTCTTGTTAAGTAGTAATTTTTAATTTCCTAAAAAAAAAAAAAAAAGAAAAGAAAAGAAAAGAAAAGAAAAGAAAAGAAAAGAAAAGAAAAGAAAAGAAAAGAAAAGAAAAGAAAAAAATGCAACATAAGTAAATGTTAGGGATTTTAATCCAAGTCCTAAACTATGGGAAAACTCTGATATGTCTACCTTTTTCAGTTAAAGATTTACTCACATTTCAGAACCATCACACAGTCTGTGGTGATGTTATCAGCATTTCTCTGTTCTTGGTGACCTTAGGCGCTCTTAAACCATTATATACATAATATTCTCTGATAATAGAACACCATTCACATTTCAGTAACAATAATTCACCTTAATGAGATAAGAACTTACACATCAAGTGACTCTACCTCTATTTGAGAGATATTAGCACACTTTGGGTAACTGTAGAATCACAAATAATGACATCAAGAGTCCAACACTATTCCTGGAGAGCTTGTACTCCCAGTTACATCATCAGGCATTTGAGATGTGTAAGAATTGCAAAAGCAGATGCTGATCTGCTGCAAACACCACAGGTAAGGGCAGTCTGCATTTCTGCCTTAAGCAAACAAGAAAAACAAGACTGTTAATGAGAGAAAACAGCACCAGTTTCTAACTGCATGTATAAATAGGCATTAACACCAACTATATTCCTGAAGTGACTCATTACCGTGTAAAGAAAACTTTTACAAGAAACTTCACGTTGTTTACAAATTTCCCGTTTACATTTTACATTAATTCTTGCTTTCCCACTCGTATCATTCACCGCAGCCTTAGCAAAGATCTTCAGGAGACGGAAACTTGAGGCTTACACTAAAACCAGAACCAGCAAGATGTACTCCTTCAGCGAACTGGTTCTGCACTTTTCCTGCAGTCAGGTACCTAAAGCAATGTGAGCACAGGTATTTTCATCAAGGCAAGCCGAGGCTGCTGGCCCAGGGAGGGATGGACACTGCCCGGGCAGGGCAGGGCTGGCTCCGGGCTGGGCGAGGCGGCGCAGCGCGCTAGCGCCGAGCCAAGGACGGAAGATACAGCAGGAACAGCCTAATTCCAGCTCTAAATGAGCTCAGCAGGGAATCTAAACAGTCAAGTCAATTGCTAGAATCTGCACTTTTCAACCTCGTTCTGCTCCTTTGATCAGACTGAATTTTGAGCCACGGCGATTAATGGACTAATAGAGGAAGTCACAGGGCATCTCTGGGGAGGGGAGGGAAAGGAGAAAAAAGCGGCTCACACTCATCATGCAGCTATGCTGAGAAACACAATTCCGTGTAGAAAACGAAAATGCCACTGCAGAAAGTGTGCTGACTGAGCGGCAAAGGAGGAGAAAAAGGGGGTTGTATGAAACAAAAAAATAATGCTGATATGATTGCTCATTCATTGCTTAAACATAGCCTGCGGAGCAACCGGGAGAGAAAACAGACTGCCCGAGCACGAGTGTCCTGTAAACTACCCTTCAACCCAGTGCTGAAACTGTTTATTCTTAATGCCACCGAGTAAAGGAAATATTAAACATATTTATTATGCAAAGAGAAGCTTTCAAAAGCCCTGAGTAATTAAGCACTAAGAGCAATTGATTTGTTTATGACAGGGATACACAGTACTGATATTCCAGGGTAGTATGTCCTCATCTTGCTGGAAAGGGAAGAAACACATTAACATTAGAAGTCTGCTAATCACGAAAGAGACAGGGAAAGTGTTTTGGTTTTTTTCCCCATTTGTTTTTTTTTATTGCTGTGCCTGAGAGGATGGGACAGCTTCTCTTCCTACAAGGGGCAAATTTTCCTTCTGCAATTGATGACTTTAAAAAACAAACACAAGAGGACTTCAAATAACCCCTGGACTGATTAAAACATTTATTTGTTTGAAGCTTAGCAAGTTTGTAAAATGCTGGTACTAACCCCTAGAGGGAAAAAAACCCAGTACCAACAACAACAACAACAACACCACCACCAGAAAAGCCAAAAATAATCCAAATGTAAACTCGAGCTGAGGCAGGAACAAGTGTATCAAAGCTTCCAACTCCCTGTCTTTTTTTGCTGCAGCACTAATATAGCATTGCCAACGACTGCTGGGCCCCTTGCTGCATCCTTCTGCTCCACCTTTGGTCTTCCTTGAGCATACAAAGCCTAGACACATACATGATTCACTCTGCTCTCAGAAATAATCCTGCAGTCATCCTGGAATGACCTCCCACTGCGTAAATTTAGGTGTGTGTGTTTGAATCTTTACAAGATAAAGCTGTTAATGTAATGTCTTAGGCCAGGATATCACACTATTTTGGCTACATTAAAGGGCTTACCCTCCTTATGGGTCTCTCATCAATTCTGTAGTGGGGAAAAATAGCTCAGCACAGCTTGTGCATAACCTGCATTCACATCTGCATCTGCCTGACACTGATCCAAGGAACTGCATTTTCATTAATTCAATGACAAATGTTAAATAATTTTGCTGGTTATGCAGAGAATATTATTCATACTACAGTAATGCATTCACTACCTTCATCTTTTAACATTCCTATATTCCAAGGGTTAAATTGTAATACAGGATTATTCTTGTTAATGGTAGTGCTTTTCAGAATTATGTACTGATAACGATGATATTTGCCTTTATATGTGCTATAAAAAATTTAACTTTAAAACATGTAATAGAGTGATTAGCCTTCAAAGCTCTAAGAAGAGCTGCTGCATTCTGATTGTGAATTTCTATCAATTATTAGTGCTGGAAATATCTGCTTGAAATATCCAAAGTGCTCGAGACAGAAATATTACACAGCCAACAGGGCAGACTGATAGGCTTCCTAAATGTACAGTTTTTGAAAACAGCTCATAATAGTGTTTGGCTTTCAAACCTTAATGTTATCAGCTTTGATGGGACTGCTTCTAATTCGTATTTAAGACCCATTACCTCTTCCTCTAAGCAATCTTCATGAAACATCATTTGTTCTGGGGGGATATCTGCCATCCAGTGCAGCTCTGTAATGGCTGTTAATTCACACCATTTTGCTTGCTCCTGTATTAATCAGCAAACTGTGAATCATCCCAGAGTTTCCAGACTCACAAATGCATGAGAGAATCACCGAGGCCAGTTCAGTTTCTCTCCCCATTCAGTCCCACAGACAATATCAGTTCCTGTTTACAGACACGGCTTTGTTTTCCCCCACCCACACACTGAAATTTCTCCAAAATGCCCAAAGAAAAAAAAAAAATTAAAAAAACCCCACCGAGTTCATTTTACCAGGAAAGTTATTTCTAGGTATTGCATCTGAATCAAAACATGTTTGTACTTTGAGCTGGTGTGCAGGGCTCATGCAGCCAGGCAGGAAGGCAGAGGAGCAGAATGGGAAGGCAAAGGGGCTGCTCTGTCAGCCCGCCCTGCTGGAGCCAGGCACGACATTAACTGCATCCAGGGACTCTCCTACACACTTGTTTGCCTTCATTCTGTTCGCTTCTGCACGTATTTTTGCCTTGTGAAGTACTGATATAATTTTAAACTATAACAAGACAATACTAGGTAGAAAGCACCCCAAAAATCAAGGGTAGATACCATGCTCTAACAGTACTAGTGTGGAAAGTATTAAAATTATTTATTAATTTAGGCATCAAATTTGAGGAAATAAGTAGGGCATGGTTTTAGGGAAGTGAGCACATTTTCCAAAAGGCTGCTTTTAGTTCAACACAAGCTCCCCAAACTGTCATTATTAAGAGAGAGACAGAAAATACAGACAACGTACAACCCTACCTTCCAAAAACATGGGGAAAATGGAATGAAGATGTTCTGATATTAATGGGGATTTACAACACAGTTGAAATGAGCTGGGTGTACAACAAGGTCATGGAAAGCATTTCCTCATTGCTATCCCTCAGCACGCTGGGCCATGAACACACCTTTGCAATGTAAGAATTATGGGTGTGCTGACTTGTGAGTGAGGATGCACCTTACCCATCACTAACCACTCTACAAGTAGTTATTTTTAAGAATGATACACAGAAGGAAGTTATGGCATTCATCCTGAAGCCAAGCAGTGAGAAGGCTGTCAAGCCCTTCCCTAGATTCCCAGGATGTTTAAAACTTCATTGTATCTAAGAGCATAGTTGAGAAAATATGTATGTTCAAAACCTTTTGCTCAACTGCTTTTAATTAGAGATTTCTGCATATGGATTTTTTTCCAAGCTGTGATAATAAAGAAGGTAAAATGGGTTATGTGGGAGGAGAAAAAAAGGAGAAAATCTGCAGATAGGGCCTAATTCAGCTGATGTTTAGCCCAGAACACCTGTGAACTGCTACCAAGCTGTCTGGAAAACTCGAGAGGAACTGTCCACATGGGCTCTGTCATACAGCCTGGACACACAGCATGGGCACACAGCCCTGCACACAGCCTGGACATGCAGCCCTGCCACACAGCCCCATCCTGAGCACCTGAACATTGCAAGCAGCCTGTCAGGCTGAAATGCAGCACCTTGCCCCAAATTTCTCTGGGCTAAGTCACATTTCCCTGTACGTGTTCACAGCACATGAGCACTGCTTCCTCTTTCTCCACCCTGGACAACCCTCCCTCATCGCTTCATTGTCCTGCACATAAGGAAGAGAAGACTTCCTCAAACCCTCCAGCACCCCTAACTGGTGTTTACAGTACCTCCTGAGCCTCTTTTTGCTTTCCAGTTGGATTTTAATTTGTCCAGTGTGAGATTCCCACAGAGTTGTCCGTGTCCTAAATGCTCAATTGCTGGCTGAACATTTTCCGTTTTATTAAACAGGTCATAACCAAGGGAAAGACCAGTCTGGATGGAGCGAAGTGCTGCAGCTTTGGTGTAGTGTCCACATTAATTTCAGATCCAAAAGGTGGGTGATGGTGAGAGTGGGGGAGGATGCTCCCCACGTGGTGTTTAGAAGGATTTGGTCTATTTACAAGCTGCTTCTGTGCAGATTGCTTCCTCTAATGATGTGCTGTGTGGTGTCCAAGAGTGCTATCAGCACAACAGAGAGCTAAACTGGAAGGAATTATGAGTGCATTAGGCAGAGCAGTTGGAAACATCAGTGCCTGCAAACATCTGAAAATACAAGCCAAAGAAGTGGGAAGGTTAAGACACAGAGTCCTTGTGTCTGTAAGGGCTCCAATACAACAGGGGAATGCTTTAAAATACCCAAAATGGAACACAACAAGACAACACATGGAATTTAAAAAAACACTGAGAAAGAGCAATGGGCCCAGAAAATCAGATGTGAATTAAGGGTTTTTTATCTTGATTACTGCACTTCTGAAAATGTTGTATTACTGTTGACATGTTGAGGCCAAACACCCCATTTTGTTCCACAAGTTTACTTCTTACTTTCCAAAACCTCTCTGACATTATTTAGTCCCAGGGGAGGAAAGGGAGAAGAAGGCAGTTGATAGTTTCAGTCAAGCTCCTCTCAGACTCTCTTGAGAAGAGAACAGAGAATCTCCAAGTTTGAAAAACATATCAACTCATTGGCAAATGCACAGATAAATAGAAATTCAGAAATGACCATTCAGGAAGATGTTTTAACATCTGTGGAGATGTCAAACTCCAGGCTCAGCCTTATTGCTCTCTGTAATCCAGATTCATCACCAGCTTCCTTTATTCCCCTATTCAAAGGCACTTAATTAGCTGAAGGGCTTGTTGCTTTGCCTTCAAAAGCCCTCCATCCCTCAAAGGCTTTGCTTTGGTATTGTGCTGCCACTGTCCTTTGAAATCAAATCTGATTTTCTCTTCACAGCATTGGTAAAAGAAAAAAAGGTAGATTTTAAAAAAGAGAAGAGAAGAGAAGAGAAGAGAAGAGAAGAGAAGAGAAGAGAAGAGACCAGCAGAACTTCATTCAAAGTGGCTTTAAAAATAAGTAGAAAAAGGTAAGAAGAATAAGAAGAATATTCTTAAAAATAGGAAGAAAATGGGTAGGGTATTGAAGCTGCAGATGAAATCTGGCCTGTACTTTTGGTTTTATTAATAAAGCATGATACTGTAATTGTTTTATGCATTAGGAAGATGCCTTGTGACATCTTGGAAATCCCAAATAAAACATTATTTTCCCCTGTACTTGCAGGAGGACTGTATGTACTCAGATGATGCAGGTTGTGTTCTCTGCTTTCCCAAACTCTTCATCAGCCTGCATCAGAGCTCATAAAGTGCTGCTGAGTCAGAACAGTCTCACCTAACAATCACAGTGCACTGACTTTTCACAGGCAGAAATAACTTCCCATAATATATGGCACCCAGAAATCAGGCCATGGTATTACCATTTCTTCATATTAATAAAAGCTGTATTTTGTATTCCATTATAGTTATTTAACCTTTGACATCTACCCTCTGGGTCAGTTTGCTCTTCATAGCAGCACATTTCTTCTTCAGTTTTGTTTCTATATTTAGAAAACTTACACTCTGAAAGATTTTTTTAACTTTAAAAAAAGAGTATATTTAATCTAGCTCAGAAGTTTTGGTGTTTCTCTGCAACCTATAGTTTATTCTTCCAACTCAGATAATGTATTGCTGCTTTTACCACAGTCAAAGAAATACTTTACTTTTCAAAGGATATTTTAGTCCTCAGAATGTTCTTCACTATCCCATATGCAGTCCATATGTAGTAAAACTACAGCCACTTTTACTGCAAATAATATTAGTTTTCTCTCTGTCTCTTCCCTTGTCATTTTTTCTCTATCAGTATTTTTGGTAATGGAGATGAAACAAATATCCCCTTCACTGACAATCCAGCGCAC
>NW_005054314.1:4892783-4937324 GCF_000277835.1 Geospiza fortis
AGAGACACAGCATGTCCCTCCCAGACAATGGCTGTTTATCACCTACATCCATCCCCCCAACACAACAACCTTTTCAGCTGTGTTTTGGTTCTCAGCATTTCACACCCGGAGCAGTCAGTGGGCAATCCTGCTCTCCTCCCTGAGACTCCCAAGTTTTAACTCAGATCAGCTTGGGCTTGGAAAAGAGCTAGCCACCCAAAGGGTTTATTGTATTCCAGCCCGACTCAAACTGTGAATGTCACCGGCTGCTTTTCCTGCCCCAGGGGAGGAGGGGATCCCTCCTTCCCCTGCACTGAGCCCTGTGCTGCTCTTGCTCTGGAGGGACTGACAGAGCAGCTTTTCTGAACGGAGGTGTTGTATCAGCATTGCTGAAGGCAGAATTGGGCCCAGTGTATTGGACATTCCAGAACAGGAAATCTGCAAGTACAAACTCTATTTAGACATGAAAATCAGGGAGATGCCCAACTAGTCAACCTGCCTGGGCAAATGCAGCTTTTTGTGCTCCCAGAAACAGCAGGCAGAGTCAAGTAGTGAAGCTTTACCCCTGAAAACAGCATGTGATAGCTCTGGAGACTACCTCTGACTCTGGCATTTACTACCATCTTTATATTTGGATTTAAGAGTCCAGACCTTTGAGTATAATGTCACTCACCAGTATCAGCTCTACAGGAATAAAATGAAAAGCTGCCCATGGCCAGAGAGCAGCGTTAGCCCCACCAGGCTTTGCAGTACCACACAATGCAAACTGTCAGCGCCTCAATCAATACCCGTCCTGGCCAACAATAAAGACACAGTGCTTCAGATGGGGGAGATTAGCCCTATCAGATTGAGCAGTGTCCAGGCAAGACAGGATCTGGGACACACACTGATTGCACTTAAAAGATACATCACTAACTACGAAAATGGCAGAGCTGTGAGGCACCAGCAGCAACCCTGCTTTTGGAATGTGGAGTGTTTGCTTTAATACACAGTGAAACAACAGCAAAACGCTCACTCTGGGTCTGCGGCTGCTGCTCTGCTCCCCGTGTTGCTGTGCCTGCTACAAGGATCAAATTTCATGGTTTATTGTTCTCTCTCCAACTGGCCACCATCCACATTCTTCTTCTGTACAAAGCTGCACCTCTTGCTCCAAAGAAGAGAGAACTATGCCTTCTTTTTATAAATTTTAGTCACATTTGCAAACACACACACAGAGTAAGGGGATGACTTTTAAGCACTAAACAACATTTCAGGGAATGCTGTTATTTTTCTCTGAGCAAATTTCTGTGAATGAGGCTAAAAAAGGGCAAATTTCCACCAGAAATTTACTATTTTTTGAGATGCAGAAGTTGTCTCCCCCGTCTTCTGAATCTTTAACATTGTGCCTTTTAATGAAACAACTGCTCATTGCTTGGAAAGTCCTATTCATCACCTGCCTCAGGAGGGAACTGCACTGAAATTCTGCAAAGCTCAAATTCAGCTCTGGATACACTGCTGGAAATCAGACCCACAGTCACTGGGGGTACTTCACTCTAATGGAGTAAAATCTCCATGCTAGATTCCATGAAATGTAGTAAGTAGCTCAGACTCAAGGATTCCTACACAGAATCATTTTCCTATGTAATCTTTCTTTTTATTTGGCACTCAGGATCCATTTTCTTCTATGAGATTTGCAGTAAAGTTATCAAAACCTTACAAAATGCTCCACTCCTGAATATCCACCATCTTTCTTCAGCAGCTCAACAGACTGTAAAACTGGAGCACTGTCATCTGGTGTGTAATTATTGGTCTAAGTCTGCCCTGTAAAATGAGGGAGGCACCATAAGCTTACCTAACTAGTCTGAAAATGTAAAATGCTCATCACCTGTAATCATTGTCTTAACTGTCCTTGATCTTTACTGATAGCAGCAAGATAATAATAATTCTCTCTCTGACAGTGAGAATCAGCTGAAAATGCAGCACAGGCAGAGCACCAGGAAAGTTGCTCGAAGAAGGAATATTTCGGCCAATTAGACAGACTGACTTCAGGAATTTTTTTTTTAAATGTCTAATCAGTGATGCAAGGGGTTCAGAGGTATAAGACTAAAATGCAAAGCAGGGAAAACTGGGGCATAGAAACCTCAGGAATCCAACAAGGACATTCCTACTTCACAAACTAAGTGGTGAAGCCAAAAACAAAAACCTCAAAGCTTATGGACGCATGATCAAAAGTGATCATGTCACTGTGGTTAACAACTTACTAGTCCTCATGCAAGATGCAGGAAAACACCATGAATGTATTCTTCACCCACACCTGCCTCCAGAGTAAAACATCTGGTGGGCAGCAATTCATAGAACTACTGTACTTTGCTCCCTTTCAATCTTATCCACAGCCAGGATCCCCAGCCAGCAAGACTCTCCACTCTCTGTTCAACCTGGGTCCCACCAAACACAAGCAGGGTCCTCCTGTGCCTGGAGCAACAAACTGCTCCAGGTCTTTGTTGAATAAGGGTCCTTGGTAACCCCCTGAAGAGCACTAGATGTGCCCCCCTGTTACCTGTTCTACACAAATCCAGTGAGGCACCAGTCCTGCCCTGCTGCCTGCTCTGGGCTGCTGCAGGAAGGGAGAACGGAGGGAGCACAGCTTGGACAAGAGGAGGGGATCCTGAAGAAGCACAGTGGCAAAGCACCTCGCTGCCTTACCCCTCAGAAGCTGATAGTAACTATCCCCTATTTCTCATTGCTGTCACAGGACATTTTGATATTTAGTTACACCAGCAGTACGCCAAGATTGATGAAATCCCCCTCCTTAAGAACCAGTCACTTTGCAGGGAAGAAGGGCAAAGAAGACCTGGCTCTGGAGTGCATTTCACACTTCAGCTCTCAAGCAGATCCCAGTAGAATTTCAGTGATCAGTCTGTGCCTTACTGGGAGAGCAGTGTCTCAGTCCTTCCCAAGCTGCTGATGGAGTGACTGTGTGCACAGCTAAGCAGCTTGGAGGAGTCTGCTCACAAACTGCTGGTTCAGCCTAACAAAGCCTTGGTTTGGTGATGAGGTTTGGTGTTTCCAGCTATTCTTCCAAACAAAAAGAGTTTATTCCTCAGAGCCAGGCTGCTCTCAGACCCAGTCCCCGAGCCCTTCCCTGCTCCCAGGACCCTGTTCACAGCACACCTCTCTGATCTGGAGTGGTAGCAGATTCACACCTCTCACTGAGTCTCAGGGGGAGGAGGAGGTCGCTGCACAGAAACCAGGGCTGTGCCTCACTTTTGCCAGCTGCATTTTTGCATCTACCAGCTGGATTGGTATCAGAGATCACCATGGGTGGGGAATGGCCCTCATCCAAAGCAGGGAATGGCTTCTGGCAAATGCTAGTAACAGGTATTTCAAGTCTGCCTCTTTGCTATTCAGGAGCTGTACTGTTTGACCTGCTGTCCATGAAGGACACATTTTAACTTCGCTTCTCACCCCACCTGATCTTTTCTAGCCTCAGAAGCATAACACAGAGATGAATTTGTTGAAGGGCACTAAGATAAAAAGAAGATACTCCCTCTGAAAGGATAACATGAAACATGTAAGGAGAATATCTCTGGAGATTATAATATAAGCTAAAAGAGACTATCACCTATACAAGTAAAACAATTACTTTAAAATAGCACAAAGTTCTCCACCAGGCTAAAACAGGCGGAATTATGGTCCATTTTTAGTTGAAGAAATAGACAAATTTCCTATGATAACACCAGAAGTTCTTATTGCCTTGTCCGTGTATGCACTGTGCACACCTCAGAAATTTAGTGACGTTGCATTTGAAACACAAATGGAAAAGCAAATTAAGAAAATAAATGACTTGGTATTTTCACATAAGCCATGTAAGACAGAAGAGAGGTTCTCACCTGTCTGCTTTGAGACGGCAGTGGGGCAGCCTGCATCTGCCTCTGCATCCGATGGGGCTGCATCAGCTGTCGGAACTGCTGCTGGAGGAACTGGCTGCTGTTGTTCTGCTGGGGCTGCTGCCTGGCTGGGGACTGCTGCTGCTGCTGCTGCTGGAGATAGTGAATGAGGGACTGCTGTCCTTGTCCTGCTGTCAGAGGGGACATTTTCTGAGTAGCTGACTCTGAGGCAAAGTGAGACAGTGGTTTGGTGTTGTTGAAAGAAAACTGGTCTTGGCTAACAGGGCTCTCACTCACCAGACCTGGCTGTAAGCTACTGGATGGCTGTTGCATAATTATGTTCATATTTTTGGTCTGGTTTGTAGTCATTGATTTAAAAAGCGAGTTCTGCATATTTGTGGGATTGCTGGTGGGAGTGATGTTGGAGATTAATGTACCTTGAGGACTGAAGGGCTGCTGATGCAGAGCAGGGCTCGACAGCTTTTCTGGCCTGTACGGTGGAGAAGGTCCAGTATTTGTGGAGGCCATGCTGGCAACCAGGTTGTTCTGTGGGCTTTTAATGCTGCTGGCTGGCAAGCTGGCTGCTGTCAGAGCAGGCAGCATGGAGCTCTGAGGGCTGAAGGGCTGCTGGCTCAGAGCTGGACTGGAGAGCTTCTCAGAGCCATAGGGGGGAGAGGGGCCATTGGATGGGGTGCTGCTGGAAGTCATGCTTGAAAGCAGAGTGTTTTGAGGACTCTGAATGTTGTTTCCTGGTAAATTATTAGCAGGCATGCCAGACACCATAACATTTTGAGGACTGAAAGGTTGATGGTGTGGGGATGATCCTGCCCTGTAAGGCGGAGAGAGACCAGGAGGAGACATAGTTGGCCAGCTGGGAGCCTGTACTTGTTGCTTGGCACCAGACACCTGCTTGCTGGCTGCCAGCTGCTTTAGCTGCTGAGCATGCCAGTTGGAGCCAGGCATGTTGGGCAAGGGCACTGGGAGCATCGGTGGTGGCTGGTTTTTGTTCTGAGCTGCTGTAGAGATGGGTGATGCAGCAGGTTTGTTTGAGGGAGGAACCTGGAAGTTAGCTCCAGCAGATGACGGTCTCATCTGAGGGGATCCTCCACTGGTTGGATTGCAGCCTGGAGAAAAATCTTTGTTAGCAACATGGTTCTCCAAGTGGGAAGTCTGCGGGGAGGACTTTGGAGTGGTACTTATGTTTGGTTGGGAATGACTCAGACCAAGTGGATCTTCAGCCTTGCTGCACAAAATCTTCTCCAGATCCAGGTCATTGGGAGAAGGATCAGGCATTTTGGTCAGCTCTTCCAATAGATCTTGCAGCTCCTGGTCCACAGACTGTAAGCTGTTTCCTTTCTCATCGTAATGGACAATGTTGTTGGTTTGCCCTCCTATTGATCCCTTCTGATTTATTTCTGTGTTGGCTGGCACTGAGAACGGGGAGCCAATGCCACCCCCATTCATGTGATTGTTTTCCAGGAGCACTGGGTGCCCTGTGACTCCCAGGGAAGAAGCGCTGTGACCGGTGGGGAATGGAGAACTTTGCATTTCTGGACACGCCATGCTGGGATTGGTGCCTTGGCCCATGGCAAGGTTTACATCATCAAGACAAAGTCTTTTACTGTCATTTGGGAAAGTGACATCAGGCACACCACTGGAGGCAGGAGAGCTATCATCTTCCAGTTTTCTTTTAATGGATCCCTGTAACTGTGAAAATATAAAAGGAAGAAGACAGGATCCATTATTGACCATATTCTGACATGTGCTGAAGCACCACACTACAACACTGGGTTGGAGATAAAGAAAATTAAATAATGCAATTTAAAAGCCAATCATGTGAGACAAATTCAATCAGGATTTAAATGTGTGCAACTTCACCAAAATCAAAAGAGTTCTAGTCAGACAAAGCCTAAATCTCATGAGTTGGCTTTAAAACAGATGTTAAAGCTACAGAATACTGTCTGTCATGTGAGCTGTAATAGAAGTTTTTAAAATAGTTTCTGGTTGCATTTCAATTAAGACATTATACTCCCTGCATAACAAACATGCCAACATTTTTATGGTAACATTTTTTAGGTCTAAATGGCAAATCTGAATGAAACCCTGGACTGAATTTAGTGACCTTCTGCCAGTGACTCGAATTAAATTCAGACCTGAGACAATTAAACTGTTTTACATTCTTTATAGGCCAAACATCTGAAATAACTAGCATACTTTCTAAACAAACCAAAACAAACCAAATTCTCAGCTATCTATCTAAACAGACTTTCAAACTTCCTATCACAGATGTTTTAAATTCCAGAAAGAGTAAGTAACAGCTAAACTTCTTAATTTTTGTTTATTCTTCTATGTCTAAGGCATTGTGAGCTTCATTCTTTTGAAGGATTGCCACTCATTCATAAAAATGGATGTTTTCAAAATACAATTATATAAATATCTTGACCTACAAGAAATGATGGGAGTTGTAAATTCACAAATCTAAGGGAAAAGAAACCTGCTTTCTACATATAAAGAAAGTGAAACTAGAAACAATGCTTCTCATACCATTTCAGCATATGGCAATCTCTTCCACATAAAATCATCTATGGCTTTCAATTTTAACAAGCATGACCTGTATGTCACAGGATTAATCAGACCTTAACATTGCTGCTTCAAGTTAAGGAAAATAAGCATTATGACCTTGTTTATCAATAGAGGGAAGCAGTATATGGAAAAGTATCTGATCAGCAATGGAAAGTGAAAGAACACTGGTTCCTCTTAGCCAGCTCCCTGTAAAGCATCTCCCAGCTCTGGGCTGCAAGTCCAAATAATTCCCATCATGTAGTGCTGTAAAAAAATCCCATCTAATAAAAGCTCATATCAACAGAAAACTTGCCCTGCCAAACCCAGCATAACCAGATCCAGTGCAGGGCTATGCTGCACATGGCCAACTTCTAAATGCTACACTAATTTTTAAACACATTGCAGTTATGCCTCAGTCACCACACAAGTGCAGCACTTTGGTGCTCTCAGAGAACAGTGTCACAGCACTGTCACCACAGGGGGGGCACACCAAGTGCAGCTCCTCTGCACTGTGCAGGCAGCTCATGCCCACCCCTACATTCAGCCCATCTTCAGGCAGCCCCACAAATGTGTATGGCTCTGACCTGGAACATGGCAGGTGGCTCACTCAGCTGGTCTCACACCTCTCATCACTTATTTCTAAATTGGTGGCTAGAGGGACAATGGCAGATTTGTGCCCACAGTTGCTGAGGGTGTAGATGCAGTTTGGGATTAGTATCAGACATTGCCAGTATCAGGCATTGCTGGTATCCAGTTTACAGAGACATTTGGAAGAGAGTGATGGCATACAAGCTGGTTGTCCATGATCATCATGGCAGGTCTGCAGACTACAGTGAGCTGCTGAACAGCTTTTAGGAGGTGTTCATCTCCCCTCCATCACCAGACACAGCAGCTTTGGCACTGTGGCAAAGAGACCTTTGGGTGCTTTCCCTTTACTCCCCAGGAGTTGTCCCTCACAGAGTTATTAGTGCTTGTCTCTGGTGCTCTCCAGTCACATTGCTTCAACATGGGCTGTGCTCAAAAACCACAGGTGGGAGAAGTGAGGAGAGTTCCTTTCAGTGCCTGGTTACCTGAGAGCCTCTCTGGGCAGCAGTGTCTGTGCTGGGCCAGGATTGCTGCTCTGTGAGAGACGGTCCCAGTGTCACACACAGACACTGCTGCACCAGCAGACATTTGCTGATGAGGCCAAAATTTGCTTAGCTTTAGGAGATGGAACCAGGCCTAAATCTTCCCCCAAATGTTAGTCTAATGATGGATGAAATAGTTTTCCTTCATTTTGTCTGCTAAAATTAAGCCAGAGCTGCATGTTTCAACAGATGTTGCCCTGTGTAGGCTGAAACATGTTGGTAGAGACTAACTACATATATTTAAAACTCAGACATGTATAGAGGGTATTTACAGGGGCTTCACACATCCAAAACAAACAGAGTGTGCTCCCAAGTTGCACCCTGGGAACCTTCAGGCAGGAAGTGGTGGGGGATCTCCCACCCTTGGCCAGCTGACATGCTGGCATGCATGTCCTTGCCAGCTCTTCCTTTGCCATAGGACATTCCTATGCTCTGAGTTACCAGGGAAAAATGTGGGCTTTCTAAACACTCTGAAAAACAGTTCTTTAACTGCTGCACTGGGGAATAAGTGTGATGGGAAAACAAAACTTCATTTCCCTATGACTGTTACTAGATATAAACAGATAAAATAAGGCCATAGCTTTCTGATGGCACAGGTATTCCAAAACTGGGACAGGACTTTTAAATAGGATGCTGTTGCTCAGCCCTCCTGAGAAGATTTGCTGTAAGAGAGGCAGTGAAATTAGCTGGGTGTCATGTTCTCTTGAAAAGCAAGATTCCTGTTTCCCAGGTGAGTATTGCACAAGTACCATAAAATCCAGAAGACCAATTTCTCCCAGTGCAGGCAGGTATAACTCCACAGAATTTAGTGACATTGCTTTTGCGTAAGATAGATTTGACACAGCCCCAAACTTGAGAGAGAAAGATACGCTCCTTAAAGCAGCTAAACAAATCACAGAATAATTTTGGTTAAAAGGGACACTTGGGTGCCATCGTCCTTCTGCTTCAAGCACATCACCAATGTAAAAAATAGACCATAGTCACCAGGCACTAAAGTATGAAGTTTCCATTATGAACAGAAATCCCTCCTTGCTCTGGCTGAGGCTGTTTTCAGCGTTCCCCACTGACACCTCAGGGGTTGTTTCTCCCACACAGCAGGCTCTGGGCTGGTACAGGCTGTGGGGAGCCCCAGCTCCCAGTGGCTGCTCTCCATGCACGTGCTGCTGTGGCAGCCCTGACCACTGCAGGGGACAGGAACACAATTCAATGTTACTGGGCCCTGCCTGGCTCAGACACATCAACCACAGTGGTGCCAGGAGAGCATCAACAAGGCACTACAACTTTTAGGATCAGGAGGTCCTGACTTCACTAATTCAAGGAGCTGTTTGCTGCAGAACATTCCTTCATCTGGTTCCAGATTCCCCAAGAAGGACCCATTTTTTTCCAACTCCTTCTCCTCTTCTTTTTTTTTTACACAATTTGACAAAATCAACAGAAAAGAGAAGAACACCAAAGCATGTTCTTCCCCTTTCTCTGCTGATTAGTATATTGGGCAGCTCCGTTTCACATCAAATACCTGAGAAGTGAATGGAAATATTTTAGAAATGCATCACACACACACACACACACACACACACACACACACTCTCCTGAGCTGGCTGGCAGCTGCCTATGGCTCAGTATGGGAAAGCTTCATTCACTTGTGCAAGCAAGGACGAAGCAGACAAGCAACAAAGGGGCTCTTGTGACATTGTCAAAATGCATTAAAATGCACTGGCATGCACAGGCTAACTTCTGTTTGGGAATACCTGGGAAACAAAGGCAGCTCTCCGATTCAGGGCATATCCGATTGTGAGTTCTCCATTATCTCAGGTTTGCTTTTAGCAGTGATCCCAGCACTCCTGTCCTCTCCCAACCAGCAGGCTGTCTTTCTGGGAAGGACCAAGTCACGCAGGAGCAACGCTGCTGGCTCGACATGGCAGCACAACCAGAATAAATAATAACTGTTTACGCTGCTCTGTCCACAGAAGCTGCACAGCTGTGGTTACAAACAGCTAATTTGTCACACGCTCCCTCCCTGCACCAAACTGATTCCCTCCATGTGGGCAGAGCACTCCACAGGCTTCTCTTGTGCAAGGAGGGAAAGGCAGCCTCAGCAGGAGAAGCCAGTCCTTGGCTGTGCCCTCCTCGAGCTGGGCTTGCTGTGAGGGTGACCTTGGGCATCAAGAGGTGGTGCTGGCCTTGAGGAACTCACTGTTACTCAATGAAGGGACAAAGGAAGGCAGGAAGTGGTCAAAACTGAAGCAGAGTGACCAAATTGTTAATAAATACATACTGTGATGGTTCCATTGGATTTTAGTAACAACCACACATGGGCATCTCTGGACTGGCTCCCTGCTTTGCCAGCACTCAGAGCCTTTCTTCTCTTGTGACATGTCAGCTATCTCAGCTGCTGCTCCAGCTCTCCCCTGAGCCAGGCTGCCCCTTGGCCCTCCTGACAGCCCCTGTTCATTCTCCTCCTGGAGCTCATGCCTTCCTTCACCGGCAAGTGAGAACCTGGGAAGGAGCACCTGCATCCTACACTGGAGAGCCTCGTTCCTCCAGCCTCACAACTGACCCCTCCACCAGAAACAAGCCACCTCTAACCAGAGATCCCTATTTAGGCCAACATACTGCAGAAATGAGAGAGGAAAAACATTAGGCGAGGTATTTCAGTGCCTTTTCCTGTGCCTACAGCCTGTCAGAGAGTCAAGCCTTGATTTACAACAACCGCAGGGTGCTGATTATTGATCTGCACCATCCCACCCCACGCCCTGCCATGGACAGATCCAACCTACAGCAGTGATTCCCACACCTACACAGCCTCTTGGGGTGAGCACTGGGACCAGAGGGCTGCTGCCATCCACACCCTCCCTCAGCAGCTGCCCTGTGTCCAGAGCATGGCCAGAGACTCTCCTGATTTAATTAACTGATGTTCATGGATCCCTGACTGGGATATCCAGAATGGGAGTCAGATAACCTTCTTTCACTAAGAGTCTCAAGACCCTTGTAACCTTGGGAAATTCCACGTGTTGGTTTTTCTGTTTGTTTCATTGAGGAAAAGAAATTATTGTACAAGGAGATGGGGCAGGTGGGGAAGACATCAGTGTCCCCACAGATCCTGAGATTTGCTAATGTGGTGGCAGCTTTGCACAAAGCCTTTCAGAGCAAAACACCTCGGGAATCCAGGTCACTGACAGGCTGCTAAGATCTGGCATATCTGAATTATTTTGACAGATAGAGCATGTTTAATTTTTGGTGGAAGGACTGAGCAAGGCAGAAACCTGAGATAAACAGAAGTATTTTCCCCCCCAGTATCTTCTCAAGGCATATTGCAAACTGTTCCCTCTGCAAAGTATAAAACCTGAGTCTAAGGTTTGCTTAACTGAACTGACCAGAGAATCTATCAGTCTCTGTCTCTTTCAAGCACTAGACACTGCCAAAACTGGAAGTATGTATTTGCCAGAGGCAAACTGTTTGCAGCATTCAGCGATCAAGACTTCAGCCTCTGTGGCTTCAACAAGCTTCAGCGAGACCTATCTGCCCATCAGCCCAAAATGTTTCTATCTGTTCTGACAAAAACAGTCATGCAATGAGAAAATGGAACTGGCAATTTTCCATATAAAACAAGAAAACTTCACATTTTTTTTTCTCCTGTGCCTTAAATTCACAGTTTGGAAAGTTTTTGCTCTCTATTGCTCATTTATCCACACTCTAGACAGATTTTACTGTCCTGCTAATGTTTAGGGACAGTTGGTGAAAAAGAAGTGAGAATGTGCCTGTGTGTTTAAAGGCTGGAAAGTGGATCTGATATAAAATATTACCTTTTAAATAGCAGCAGTTACTTGCAGACCCTCTGTGCTGGGTAGTAGGCTGGCTTGTACATGAACAGCAAATCCCAGATGCTCCTGGGCAACAATCCCACTCCAGTACAGCAGGACCTGGCACTGCAGTAAGTGCATTTAGCACATCTGTAGGTTTCTGTTTGTGCATGCTGGCTGCAGTTTGGTAAAAGACACTCACATTATATACCTGAATCCAAGAAAAATTGCCTCCTGCTGACCAGTGAGCAGCCAAAGCAGGACCTGACTACAAGAAACATAAACTACATTTTATCAAAGTCGTATCTCAGGCTACAAGGGGAACTCAAGGAGGCTCAAGCAATTAAAGCTCTCTTTCACTCACTTTCTCCAGACTAATATTAAAAATAAGCTAAAATCACATTCTTCCTACTACATTGGGCTGTTTGGCCCTTCTGATTTCAAGCAATTTGAGCATGGATGGACATTGTCATTTTACAGTGTCAGGAAAGAGATCACAACGCAGTTCCAAGCTACCAGAGGAATGCACCAATGTGCTCAAAAATTGCAATTCCCCAATTTTTCAGGTAAGGAGTACCAGAGTAAAGGCCACTTTGGTCTGTTGGGTACTTGTAGACTGCAAAGGTGGCAGATTTGTTTGTAATGAGGTGTGGTGGTAGAGAAAGGATTATGAATAGGGAAAATTCACAGGGTGGATTTCCTTCTATTCATCATGCTCATAGAAATAGGCAACTGGAAGGGAGGATGTAGGAAGAGGAATGGGGAATGTAAGCAGTCACTTTAACCATGAAAGCACATTGGTTATTAGCCATCTTGTATGCATGGTGTGGATTGTTTTTACCTGACACTACAGCTTAAAGATGGGAGTCTCCCAACTCCCATCTTTAAAACAAATATCATAACAACAGGTACTGGAAGTTGCTACTTGGGTGTGCAGATGTAAATCACCTCCCAAACACTGCTGCTGCATGTGGAGAGTTTGATGCCCCCTCAGTACACAGCATCAGCTGACTGGATGGGAGTGCGCACTGATCTCTGCCCCGTTACTTGCACCACTCATCGAGATCTTCCCCAGTTATTCCCTCTGTAAATCAGGGACCTCATGCTGTGTTAAAAGAGAAAGAAAAGAACAAGGTGTGTGCTTTCCCTTTAATAAATCTCACACTCCTGTTGTGAGTGCAAAGCTGCAGGAACCAGGGGCTGTGCTCACACACCCCCTGAGTGTGCATTGTCAGAGACCACAAAACACAGAACTGTGCCCTTTAGCTGGTAAGCACAGAAATCCCAAACACCAAACATGACTACACAAAACCAGAATAATGTGATTTTACAATAAGCTTAAGCCACAGAAACTAACAGGGATTTCAATGTGGACTACCATGAGCCTAAGGTATTAGCTTTATTTTTTTCTAAATTTTAACAAAGAATTAAGGGGAAAAAGATACTACAAATATGATTTTCTCATTCAACAATTTGTGTGAATGCAATTATACTTAGAATTATAGAAATACGTGTGATCTATGTCTGGCTTTCAAAGGGAACAACTTACACCCTACAGAGCAGCAAGTATGTGAACAAGATTTTTCTAATTACCCCTGTGCAAAATCACAGGAAACATCACTAGTGTCTGAATAAAGGTATTAATGTAGGATGAGAGAAGAAAAAAGGAAAAAGAAGAAAAAAGACATAGCCTAGGATATACCTATTTTGCCATCCTACACAAGCAAGATGCATGCAAGAGGCCAAGCACCATTCACTATACAGAAATGAAAAAAAGAAAAAAACCCAGCAGCTTTTATACTTTTCAGGTCAGACAGAATTACCAGACTCATTTGGTAGGCACCAACAGAGATCTGCCCTATCAAAACAAATGTTCAGAGCCTTCCCATCTTGTCTTTCCTTAGCAATTCATCTGCTTTCGGTATTAATGTCACTGCTAAAATGGAAATTTTTCCAGGAGAAAAATTGCCGTTGACAAATGGATCTGGAAGAACAGGACTAGTGCCTGCTCCTGTGTTGTGCTGCTAGCAGGAGATCTCTGTGCAGATGCCTTGTAATTAGTCATCTGAAGACTTACAGCAATCACGTCACACATATTGTTTGGCTGTAAGTTCCACGTTCCATTTAATGACAAGTGTTATTAACTAGACATCTGAAGACAGAACAAGTTCTTTGCCTCTTGGTTTTAAGCTGTAGTACAAGAGCAATTTTTCATATCTGGCTGTAAATCAAGATCAATCTTAGACTCAGTGCCTTTCCATCAGTATTACCTCATCTTAGCTCAGTTTTAATACCAGCAGTATTGTTTTATATCTTTTTTATAGTCCATTAATTTCAAAGTCCTATGGAACACTTTGCAGTAATTTTGTAGACTACATTAATTTCTCACAGCAATGTCTAGGCTGGAGAACTGCAGATCTTCTCCACTGAGCAAAAAGTGATGTTTTTGCTACTTGGGTCTCCCAGGATTTGTAAGATACTTTTCTCTCTTCGTTTTCAGCCCCTAACGCTGGCACAGTTATGCAATGACCACAAGTAGAAGAAACAGGATGTACGTGTTCCTACATTATGAGGTAGGTTTTCCACTTACTAGATAAGCAGATAAAACCCAGTCTGACACTTCTTTTCTGCTACATATTGTATTATATTTTTAATATCTCAGAAGACTTAGTCCTGTGGTTTTACCAAACTACAGGTGCCATTCTGTCAAAAGGTATGGTTGGGGAATTCAATAGCCTGGAGGCAGAGCCTCCAATTAGGTCAAACCTAGGGACAAAATGCTTTCAAATTCACAGAACAGTAAGAAACAATGTGATTTCAGTCTGAAAAAAGGGCATTTTTATTCCAACAGCTGAAATAATCACACTTACTCCTCCAAAGAATAACAGCTCCAGCCTCCTGTGTGTGGCTGCCCTGAATGCTGAGACCAGCACCCTCACATCTGCCAGCCCTTCTGCTGACTGCCTGCACTGGAAAATGATCTATTACTGAATCCAGAGCTCTCTGGGCTTGGGCAGGACAAAACATTTAAAAGAGTAGTTTGAGGTTTCTCCTAAATGGTACCAAAAACTGGAGCACAACTCTTAAGAAGGATGGAACAAGTGGGCAAGGAAAGAAACATCCTGAACAGCTCCTCTCCTGCTCCTTTGATATCTTCTGTCTTTCAGAAAATGAAACAATAAACAGGATATTGATTACTACAGATCCAAAAAACCAAGCCTCACTTAGAGAAAAAAGATAATCCATCTGGTCCCACAGAAAGTGTGTGTAGAGAGAGGTCTGTATAACGGCCAGAAGCAGAAATCTTTTGTAAGGCATGAGGAATGAATATTTTATTTGTTTCTGACTACTTCATGTTATCCCACCACTTTCATCTTCACCAACCCAGCACCTCTGCTATTCTCAGTGTGCATCAGCTGGAATATGAAAACGATTCATTGGAAAAATGCTGTTTGTACACACCTTTCCTCCTGCAGCAGGCAGATGACCAGCTCAGCATACAGCTCGTGCTCCTGTACTACTTGCTCTTTGAACATGGCTCTTCAACTTACCCAGAGACCTTTAAAGGGATTCTGCATGTCAGTGGTGCTATAAACCCTAAACCAAACACAGATTCCAGTCCTGAAGCCCGTGTTCTGTATAAAGCTGCTGAAATCTTGGCCTCTATTTAGTAAATTGGTTGGACTTGATGATCTTAGGTCTTTCTCAACCTAAATGGTTCCATGAATATTTTGGGACGCTGACTTCATCAGGGATGACATTTCACTCTTTGCTCCTTCCTCCTAACTAAAGGAGTGAATTAAAAACACACAGGAATTGGAGAATTTCTCTCTGCCAGAATATGCAATGCCATAGTTACTGGGGTTTTAACCAGAGAACCTCTCAACTTGCTATAGATACCAATTCCCCTCTGTCCTAGAAGCAATGTTAATCACACATTCATCACTGCAAATTGACAACATAAATGCTGACTTATGCAAACAATATTAGAGAAAATGGTGTTCTTGCTGCAGAAGTGAATTACACAGCCTTTTAAGCTTTCTACACTTCTCAGTTTTATGTAAACTCTAATTTCTAAGCTTTTGTTCTGCCTTGAAAGGTCACACAGTTGAAAAGCCATGAAGCATAGCATGTGTTCCTACTGATATTAAAATACTGTTTACTAAATCATGCATATAAATGTAAAGACGAAACTGTTTGCAACCTACTGTGTTAATAAGAGATGATTTATAAGACAACACAATTCCAAGTATCAACATGTGGAATGTAAAGATCTGATCTCAATCACACAACGTGATTTTTTGGGCTGTTTTTTGAAGCAAAGTCTCTGCACTGCAATCACACTAACTTCTGATGACACTGTATTTGACTGATTAAACTCTTAATCGTGCCAATGCTTAACTTCAGGAATACAAGTGGCCTTTTCAGATTTGAGCATATGATTGCACATTTGCAAGATCAGGACTTCATTTGCATATTCAAATTGCAAAACTGCATCTTCCCTTTGTCTGTGTAAGGCCAACTATAGCGCTCCAAATGCTAAACAACCACCGTGGAGTTGGACAGTATTTTTAGCATCTCTGTGGTGCACTCCTATCTTTAGCTGCTGTGTTCACAAACAATCCCACAGGACACTGCATAGCTAACATAGCTCAGGCTCTTCACCACATTCCAACTTTTCTCCCAAAACATGGTGAAAGCAGAGCATAAAACAGACCAGTTCAGGACCTGCTACAGTTTCCTAAGATGCATTGTCTTGAGCAGAGCAGAAATATTTTCAAGCACAAGAACAATAAAACCTCAGCACATTCTCCTCTGGAGTGGTGATGGAGCTCGCTGTGACTTCCTCGGGGGAAAATACAGCTCTGCACTCTGAGTTTGCATTGTGCAGATAAATCAAGTAGGACAGCAAAGGATTTCTGCATGTTGTTTCCTAGCAGGATGTGCCCATGGGTTCATGGCAAATTTCTGGTCAAAGCTTAACCCTGCAAGAGAAGTTAATAATTGAACTTGCCAAATCATCACAATTTCTAAATCCAACTGCGCCTTGTTTTTACAAAGGGGCATATTAAACCACTGAGCCATTTTATTAGACTCATGCTCATGTAACAAAAACATGTGTTAGCTCTTGAGTGCCAAGTACCATCCTGGAGGGTTACCAATCCCTGATACAGACTTTGTAGCCAGACTGCAGTTATCTGTCACAACAGAGGAGGTAGTTTGGAATACACAGGCTGAAGCATGCTGCTCCACTTGGGAATACTTTATGTGGTCCTGGTCTCTTTGTAAAACTCTAGGGAGATGAACTGCAGCAGGGAAAATGAGCTTGAAACCTACTGCTGGCTGTAGTGGGACTATCTCACAGAAGCTTCCTGGATGGCTGAAGCTCCCTTAATTCCCTACAGGAACTTTTGCAATGGGTGCAGCATCAACACGCAGCTGCAGCAGCTGGGTCAACTCTGAGTGCATAGGAAATGCTCTCAGTCATCTGCACAAGGCATTTCAAAACTACAGGGATACCACAAAGAGAGAAAAGACTCATCAGGGGAATGGGAGTATTAATCAGATGATTGACCTTTGAAGCTTTGAATATGAAATGCTTTGCACACTGAGCTGGAGCTGCACATGGAGACAATAGCCTGCAATATCTTGATTTACAGAGGAAGTACTGATGGAATTCCATATATCCTGTTAATGGTGAAAGGAAGGGAATTATATAAAGGAACTATTTTTTTCATTAAGTGTCTTAGCTAAGCCTTGCAGATGAGCCTAGACACTTGGCTGCAATTTAATTTCAACGGGACAAGATAACCTGAAAACTCTCAGAAAACCCTAGACGTTGTGAGTGCTTCACAAACAGACTCCTCATTTCCCTGTTTCACTTATCTTCTCTCCCAATATGTTTATGTGATCAAACATTCTCTTATTAGAACTCTTTAAACACTAATGGACTTTCAAAGAAACTGTGTTCATTTTCTTCCTCTGCCCCACCACAGGTGTGGCTGTATGTCTGGGAGGTGACAACTGAGGACACAGTACCAGGGCTAGGAGGGTGTCCCTTGGCCCTGCAGCAGCACCAGGGCAGCAATGCACAGGAGGCAGTGGCCAGGCAGCAACATGTACCATGCACTATGGCTGCTATACACCGTGGCTACAAGATACACATGCTCTTTTTTTGTGCCCTGCTCAGAGTTATTTTTTCCTTTTAAGCATAACAAATTAAATTCAGACTATCACGGGTTTTTTGTCCCAAGTGTTCACATTATGTAACATGAGCATCAGGTTACGGAGAAAACCAAAAAAACCCTGCAGGTACTTTGATTTTTTTCTGAGCCCCTTCTTAAAGGACAAATTTTCAAATGAGTAGAGGCTTTCCCTCCACCCAGAGAGCAAGGCTGACATCCTGGGTTATAGTTCTTATCCTAGTAAGGGCTCCTTAACTGAGAAATGTGGGTGGCAAGACTTGGCCTTTACTAAGAAACAATGATATTACAGGAAAACTCACTGTATGCTTTTGAACATCAACACTTAATTACCCTTCTATTTTCTAATACAGACACGATGTCTGGAGTTGAACAAACACATGCTTGAAAGGTCAGAACACTTAAACTGTGTGTACCTAGTTTAGGTCGACAAACCTGTTGCTGCTTTTTAGCAATGACATTTCAGTTTACCCACAAGAATTACACTACTTCCCCCAAAACTTTCAAGCTCAAGAACAGGGTCTGAAAGTGAAGGCAAAACTCTTCTTTGACATAAATTTATCACAGCTGCCACTGAATCCTGTGACTTACTGAGAATTCTGCCTCTCCTCCAAAAAGGGCTTGAGTCACCAGCAGACACAGGCACAGGGATGCCCTGTCCACTTTGGGAGAGGGGCTGGCTTGGCTGGCTGCTGCCCAGGCCAGCACACACAACCATTCACCAAACTGTGCAAACCTGAACCAACAGCTATGAATTCTCCCAAACCACACAGCTGGAGGGCAAGTAGCTCTTCGTTTTTTCCTGAAAGAATGGGAGGAACTTCCTCTTTCAGCCATCGTTACATGGGTTAGTGAGGATTTAACTGCTGCAACCATCAGGAAACGACTGTCCAGATGGCACCATGGAGTGTTTCTGGGCAGCTGCAAGGACCTAACAAACTGGGAATTAAAATCTGGATTTCCTGGAAGTGAAATCTTTCACTAAACACTGCTGTGCCCACCTTCAAGTTTCAGGGCACTCAAGGAATTGAAGGGGCACCAGTTTAACCCTAATCCAGAGAGGAGAGGTTCACTTAACTTCAACAGAGCTGCTTGAGATGACTTCATCCCTTCAGACCATATTCCTTCCGTGGGGCTCAGAGATCCTGAAGCCAAGGCCACTGAGCTAGCTCTGGGACTAATTAGCATGGGTGGGCATTGTGTTAATGCAACCCACCTGGCTGGGACATGCATGTGCTGTGTTCAGGTAGTCTCAGCAATCTTAAGTGGAATTGTACTGAGAGAAAGTCCCCTTAAGGACATCCTAGGCACAGTAAGATGACTGTCCTCCACAAGAAATGACAGCCTCTCAGGTGGAAGTGGCTGAACCCCAGCTGAGAAGCACTGACTGACTGCAAACTCACTGGAGATAGAAGAGGTGAGCCACTACAAAGTGGCTGAGGGTAACCATTTTATCTCACATTGGCACAGAGGCTGTCATGTACTGCTCTGTAGAAGGAAATGAAACTTGTTCAAATGCACTAACTTGAGTCCTTCCAAGTGCTCACCACGGCTGCAACCCCTCACCTCCATCTGTACCTATTCAAAGCTCTGCCAGGCCCTTGACAGCATTTCCTGCACAGGATGATCATGACCATCAATATGCATTTCAGCAGCCTCCCATTCCCAAGTTCCTATAAGAGGGCCGCCTTCTCTGCTGAAGCAAATTTTCAGCAGTGTCCCTCCTAGCGCCTGCCAGCAGCCCTAGTTCCTCACCATGGCACACACCCAGCCCTGGGCACCTCATCCCAGCCCTGGGGGCAAGAGATCTCCAGTTCTTCAAAAGTAACTTCCTGCTGAACTGAAGAGACTGCAAAGAAATGGTACCTGGTTTCCTGTGCTTCAGTCACCACATTTACCAGACATGATGTAGGAAACGGGCAGGAAACACCAACCTTATGTATGGCAGCAATTCTTCCCCCTCCCTCCATGACACATCTGAGCACTCCAAAACCTGACCTTGCACTTTTTAGTGCAGCCTTTCTTGCACAAATATTTGAGTCAGATCTGGAGCCAAAACCAAATAGAAAGCCAAACACATTGCTAAACGCATTAATTTTTTTTTTTAATGAAAAAGGTTGACACCCTGTTTTATACCTATTTGTACTCAAATCTAAAATGTACTGTATATTTTTAACTGCATGAATTTGGTAATATCAACAAAAATAAAAAAAAACTTTTCAATTTATATATATCTATTTTATATTCCTTCTGATACTGATGTAAAAACTGTTAACGAACTGATATAATTTGGGCTCCACACAGATATGAGAGGTGCTGATGAACAAGAAAGGTGTACTATCATTAAGCACATTGTTAGGAGGTTTCAGCTGTTATATTTTTCCCTTTTACAGTCATCTTCACTTTGCTTTTATTTCAAAACCTTATCAGAACACCAACACAGAATTAGTCCTTCACCTCGTTTCTTTGCACAGTTGTTTGGACAATGTATTTAAAATAGCACTGTTCTAACCTGGCAGCATTTATATTTACTTTATCCAGGCATAAATGACAGCCGAAAGAATAAGGAATTGTAATCAGATACAGCATGTCTTCCCCTAGTAGAACTACCTCTTTTTTCCTCTTGAGCACCTAAAGTTGAAATACAATTTCCCTCTTTTGTTTCCTCATTCATTATATACCATCAGGGACAGATAAATGTCAAGTGTATCTTTAAAGGAAAAATGCACCACAATTTATCAGTCCTCCAACACAAAAAACCCCTCCTTCTGCTTGAATTTGAAGTACTTTTTCTTAGTATACAACAAGACACCAAAAATAAGACATGGGAGAAGTGGGGTGACATTAGGGCAGACTGTTGATTTACGGAAGTTTCTGCTCCAGCTGCGTGTTGCCTTACACAGCATTTCCTGGTTTCTGTGAGACAAATCTGCTCTGTAACAAGACAGACAGTAAGTCAGAAGTGTCAATATGAGCAACTCCCTGAAAACAAACTTTGCTCATTTACAATACAGTGGTTCTAGTGTGGGACATGGAGCTGCACTGTGGGGAAGGAGCTCGCCTGGCTCCTGGGAGCAAACTGCACCCACGGCAAAACACGAGGCCCCGCTCCCCAACTCTGCCAAGAAAAGGGCATCACTGGGAAAAACAAGCTGGCCAGAAGCTGGGTCACCAGGTTTCCTCACCAAGCACTGGTGCAAGATGAGATTCTGCTTGTCACTAAGTGCCCCCACTCCCAGGGCCTGTCAGGATGGGGCTGAGATAGGAGGGCACCTTGGGCAGCTCTTGCACAGCAACTCTGAAAACCACAGGCTCTTCAGGACTGCCCATTTCGTGATGCCAAAATGAAGCTGTTATGGGATTCCTACATACCCCTCACATTGCCGTGGTCTGGATCTCTCACTGGCCCACATTAGTTTTGGGTTTTCTGAAAGAGGCCAAACTTCTTTTTTCCCTTAAACTGTGCAGAACCTCATGGATTGAATGGGAAGGGAGGAGAATTACCCTCAAGTACATTTCCACTATTTTCTAATGGTTTGTGCCTAACTCTAAGAGCAATCCAAGAACAAGGAGGAATTTCTGTTACCCCTTAAAAACATGTATATCTCCATAGAAGAAAACAGTGGCAGCTTTCACCAGCACATAGTAAGCTCCTGGCTTCTGTCAAACAACTAAACACTTTTAATAGAAACCTGGTCCATTAACAAGCTGAACCATCAAGCAGTCACAAAAGAAAAGCAAACAACCCCAGCAAGAGCTGTCTTTCCATGCTGAACAAAAAACTATTTACAGTAAGCGAAATAGTGCAGCTTCTAATAATGCTTTTCCTCCCTCTCCAGTGCATCTGCACACAACTGTCCCTTCATTCCTGGTGCAAATTTAAAAAAGCAAACCTTGCCCTTGTCTGTGCTCACCTGTTCCTGGGGGTTCCTTTGTGCTGATGTCCTCCCAGCGCCCATTTTGCCACATTTCAGTGCCAGCTGCAGATCTCATTGGGTCCAGGCTCTCCACTGCCCCATGCACCAAACACATTTCTGTTTGGGTATTGGTCATCAGTAATATTTTTTAAAATAAAAGCAAAGCTTGGGCTTTTCCTCTCTGAAATCTGTCTTTAGGATATTCTATACTCAGAACAATCTGTATTCAGTTTTATAACTGGACCTGAGCTGGTGAAACAACTGGAACCTTTGCTGCTGATTTCAGTGGGCATTTCTCTGTGTATCCACTCACAGTTTGCTCTTTTGAGGATGAAATGATCTCCACATCTTTTACAGCACCACCAGCACTCACCCTCACTTTCCGCATACCTGTGCACTAGACATGAATAGAGATTTTATTGTTTCTGCACTCTCCATATTTGACTTCTTTCAAACCCCACGTGCAATACAAATAACTGCACTACAAGGAAGAGAAAGTACATGTTTAACACAAACATTTATAATTCCAAAGCCTTAGACAACAATTGAGATAAAGCCAGCATCAGTGGCAGTACAAGCTGTGCTGGGTGATTCAAGGGGGGTCCTCAAGGTGCAATTTGCATTTAATGCTTCTGCCACGAGCTCAGGCTTTAGGTGAAACAGAACACCCCACCTCACTAGGCAGGTGGAACAAAATGAAGGTGAGGTTTACAACACTCCTATTTGGTGTGGGAAGAACCACACTCACTTGACAGGAAAGGTGATGCTATGTCCTCTGATGAAGATTTAATTTCTGGAATTTTTATTTCTGAAAAAGTATTGACCCCCTCCCCCCCACCGTTTTAAGTATGTTCCCAAAGGCCTTCCTAACAACAGCAAATCTGTGTGCAATGCTCTCCTCAAATCTTCTGCCTTTCACATACATACCAGCTGCTCTCCAGACACAGCACTGGGCTACAGAATCGGGCTGCTCTGATTTATAACCAAGGTGCTTAAAATAAGGCAATCTAATTATTGACTTGATAGCCCACAATGTCTACAGTCAGCAAAGTTTAAAAAATGCAAAATATTGACAGGATCAGACAAATACATAATGAGGGAGTTATTAAAATGCAAATTGCCTGTCTTCTGGTACTCCTGTGGTGCATGCACAGGACCCCAGAGCCTGCATCCCTCTAGCTCTCTGCGCTGGTTACAAGGAAGAAAAGAAACAGAGCTGGGGAAAACGAATGAGCTATCACAAGGCAGCTGGATGGGACCCCACACCACAGGGATGCCCCAAAGAAAGACAAGGACTACATGGGAATGGAAGGCATTGCAAGAACAGGCAGCCCTGCACACACTGGACCCCAGACTTTTCCAGGATTTCAGAAAGGTCCTGGAGCAGAGGGAAGCCCAACAAGAACAGTTCAGTGCCACATCTACACATTTATTTTGGGGAAACATCCAGAAGTGAAACTTTTTGCAAGTTGGTGAAACTTGGTATCAAAATGCATGAAAGGCACAGCATTAAGATTTATTAAAAAAAAAAAGTCCAACAAAAGGATGTAACAAAAATCCTCTGTCCAACCTTATCTGGGATGCTAACACCTGGCTTTACAGGTTGATATGTTCAGAAGAAAAAGTTCACTGCCCTAATCCATTTTGAGAAGTCATAACTGGAAGGTAAATAGGGTATTGTTACAAGACATAAAATTTCTTCCCTTCTCATCTCTGTCCTCCACTTTTTCTTCTCATTTAAATAGCCTTCTAATCCTGTGGACTGTCTGGTATACACTTATTATTTTACCTTGCAGACACATTCCTTTAAGTCTGAGGGCTGTGTATGTGTCTAGATGTCTATAATAGAACAAGTAAAATAATACCATTCCCAGCTGGGCTGGATGATCTAAGCCCCCACCAGGAGAAAACTTTGATGCATAATATAATTTCATGCAATGCATTTCAGTCATGTTAATATTACTGTAACAACTTCTAAAAATGACTCCAATATAGACAGCGATACCTAATTAACAGGCAAATTCTAAGGGGGAAGTTAAATGCTAATTTTACACTGGCATTTAGCCTAAGAACTTCATTATGCCATCTTCTATTTTAAACTGTAGCCATCCCACCTTGTGCTGTGCCGCCGCCTGTTCTCAGGCAGCATTGCGTGGAGCACAATAATTCCTTGCAAGACAGACAAGGTCACAATGGTTGGGGCTGGGAACCTGCCTGAAACCAGGAGAAAAGCTGGTCCCTGCCCCTAGGAGGCTGCAGGGACTCTGACACTAAGCTTTAGCATCCTTCCATGCTTTCCCTTGGAAAGGGAATTTTGTGCAGGGCACTGAAGTGGTGGCTGGGACAGAGGGATGTAGCTGCTCAGGGCTCCTGAAAAGGCATCAAAAGGAAAAGGACAGCAGCAATACAATCCCCACTGAATATTGGCCCTTTCCAGTACCTGGTTAGAGCAGCCATGGGCAATGTGGGGTCAGGCAGAAAAGGTTGCTGAGCCACTGGTGAGCAGCACTGATACCAGCCAATTCTCCATCTCATCTTTTGGATAAATAAAATCCAAAATAGATGGTGCTTAAAACAATGACAATGGCAAAAGTGCAGAAAAAAATATTGAAAAATACTACAGAATACTTGAATTTACAGCCAGGCTGTGGTAAAGCTGTATCAGATTTGCATAGAAATTAGATGCCTCATTAGCTGCAGATAGATGCACAACTGCCCAAATTTAAACTTCCTCCTTTCCCCAGCTCACCACAGTCATTACAAATCATGTGGCTGAATGAAAGCTGAAAAAGCACCAAGAACTTGGCAGTTTTGCTGCAGTGAGTCCCATAATAAATGAGGGACAAGGAGTGGCAGCACTGATAATAACAAAAACACATTTTGTGCAAAGCAACCTACTATTGTTCATATGTAGAATACATCATGTTGCTAGGAGGGAACAAACTGTCCTGCACTTTATAGATAGCCATTTTATTACAGATTCCCCCTGACTGTGACTCTAAACTCACACAATCCACTCCTCCTTTCTTTTTAATAAATGCACAAGATACTCAATATGGCTGGATGATGTTATGCAGCTCTAGACAGCAGTTTCAAATGCAGAGTTGGGGGTATATTTCTAATGTGCAGTATCACATATAAATTATTAACAAAAGTTAAGGAATGAAAGCAGAGCAAAGCATCATCTGCCCAACTAAAGTCAGATCCTGAACCATGCTGAGCAGCACCCCCCTGTACTCAAATCAAATGGGCTGGAGGCAGCACAGTACTCAGGAGCCCTGGTCCCCATGGCATCTCTTCCTGGTCTCCCCATTTTTCTCCCTGAAGCAATTAAAAAATCCTGAAGGCTTCTTGGGCAGCCAATTTTTCTCTTCCCTCCCTCTGAAGTGAGAGTGGCTAGGTGGGGTTTAGTTTTGTGAGCACTAGACCTTTTTCCTAAAGCTAAAAATGTTTGTATAGATGCAAACAGCCTTGACCACGTGCAGGAAAATCTAGTGCATTGCTTATCAGTCGATTTGGCTTCACACCAAGAGTAACACACTGCTATAAAGGGCCAACACAGTGTGAAAAAGGAGCTGTTCTACTAGAATACACTCCGTTAATTCTGGTTGAACTGACATTCTTCTAGGACAAGAGCTCAAAACACATTTAGACTGTTGTACTAAGCGTGGCAGGGAATGGAGCAGCAGGCTGGTTTCTCTGATGTCACTAAACAACAGGCAGACACCCCCCTGCTTCCTCCCCCCCCCAAAAAAAACCACCATCAATCTCTTGAGAAAGCAAATGTGAGACAAACTCTCACAGCATCATCTTCCACCAAAATAATATACCAGGTTTTGAACAAAAATCCCCGCCACCCTAGCAGGGAAAAAAAAAAACCTGAAAAGTCAAAAATTCCAGCCTTGCTAGACTTACAGTAATTGTCCTTTATAAGAAGAGCCCTCTAGTTATGTGAAATGACATTGCCTCAGCGAGCCAGGCTCCCCACGCTCCGCACAGGAAGGAAGCAGACACACATCTCTTTAAGAGCCGTTTCCTCTCTGCTCTATTAATTTCAGAGATTAAGCAAGCCACTCCTTTGTGGCATAACAGAGCAAGATAGAGCCATTGTGTTTGAGGAGAGTCCTGCTCACTGGCTTCCTACCTTTCAGTGGGGGGATGCATTAGCACTTTATTCTCAGATGAAACACCAGAAAACTTCCAGCAGCCCTAAAACCCCCTCATTCTTAAATTACAGTTTCAGCACAGAAGAGGCCAGCAGCACCATTCCTCTCCCCCCCACTGATGAGGGTTTCAGTGTCTCACTGACACAGTTCAGGATGTGAAAAAATCAAACCAGTTGCATTTGAGGAGGAATTTTCTTTTCAAGTGCCCTGAATCAACAGGATTTATTTAATCAGGATTATTTTTCCTGGACACACACATCCCACCTCCTGTCCCTCCCCGCCGTGTTGAACCCGAAGCACTAAATTTACCATAATTTTTTTAATCTCTTTTCTTCCTTTAAAATTTATATTTATAGAATTTATAAAATCTTCTGCTTGTACAAAGTCCCTTCAGCTTGTACCAGATGCCTGATGACCTTTAATAATACCAAGGCCATGGCCTCTCCATTTCAAAGACCATCACCACATCTCGTGTTGGAGCCTGGGATTACATGGGCAGCCAAAGCAACCACCGGCTGACCAGAGCATCAGCTGTTCCTAAAGTTTTCCGATGGAAGAAGAGAGAAGCAGGAGAAGATTCAGCCACTGAAGGGTAATTTGGGATCCCCACTCCAAGCCTGGGCTTCCACATTTCCTTCTAAACCACACTGAGATATTTTATCCTCAGCTTTCCAGGTTTCTTTCCAGACTGCTGAGGCTGGGAACACAGGACCCTTTTGGAGTCAGCAGCCATAGGAAATTCCACTTTGTGGGGGCGCACAAAGCTGCAGAATCCTTGAGACACGGTCACATTTCTTACAGTGTCACCACGGCCCTGGCTAAACAGAAATGCCATCAGCAGCAAACAGATACCTTCAGGGGGAGGGGGAAACAGATAACACAGGCTCAGGGCTTTTGAGCAGCAGCAGCAGCAGCAGGACTGATCTCCTGGCTGAAGCAGGAGCGTGTGAGCCAGAACACTGTTTGTACTGTACCTTCCCTTGCAACACAGAGTCAGGAACACAAAACTCATCCAGATAAAACAATCTGCCTATTCAGCAGCTTTCTTTTCATGAGCTGCTTCATCTTTGCAGGCTGCCTCCCCCTTTCCCCTCCCCGCTTCCCAGTCACCAACTGAAAACTTCAGAAAGAAAAGCAAAGGAGAAAGGAGTTGTTCAGACAAAGGGCTGATTCTCTGAAGGGGAGGGCACACACAGAAAACACGGTCACGGTGTTCTGGGCGCAGAGCTGGCACCGAGCTCTGCCAGCAGTTGTAGGACTCTGCTCCCCAGGCTCCGCTTCAGGTTTTGGGACCATGCATTTAGAAAAAGGAGGCAGCTGTAGCTCCTGCACCTCCAGCAGCAGCCTCCTGGATGTGTTCCTGGCCAACACTGCAGCTGGGAAATATTTGCACCTTTGCACTTTCTCCCAGCAGCTACACAGGGCAGGGGCCTTGCAAGCTTTTGTCTGTCTGTTGTCAATAGAAATCTTAACCCCATCCAGAGATTTTTCCTCTGGGACATTCTCTTCAAAAAACCAGTTTGGGTGTTCAGGTTATTTTTTTTTTCACTATTAAACAGAGACACTTTTCTGGTGTATGAATGTAAATCACCAGTTCATATTGCAGAGGTGACTCAACAGCCATTTAGATGCCAACATGTAGTTAGTTACTTCTGGATGAAGCAGGATGTGATTCAGCAACTACAGGCAAGTAGCAGTGTACTCATTTCATCTTCAAGACTCCCTTTTTTCTTAATAAATTAAATAAAAATCAGTTTATTCATTTTTACTTTGTTGAGTTTTTTTAATTGAAGTCATTACTGGTCTAACATAACTCTTTAGTATTCAGAAAACCTATGAGGAATTGTAGTATTGACACACATCAATAAGGCTAAAAATCCTCTGCTTGGCATCTCATTTGGCTTAGCCTCTACATTTTATCAAAATTTCACCCAAAATGCAGCCCCCACTACAGCTGTTTTACACCAACAACTGGAAGCAGCTCCTCTGCTGCTCTGTTCTCTTAGGACGGTGCCAGAGCAGGGCACATCAGGTGCTGGCCCCTGCTCCATGGGCAGTTTGAAGGATCACAGTCATCTTCCACCCACGTCCAAGCTGCTGGAACAGCAGAGATGAGGTGATTGCATAACACAGGTGAGATGTTTATTTTTTACTGTGTTCTTTGTGAGGTACAGAAATGGCTGCACTGAACATATCAACCTACAAAGCTGAGCAGGAGAAGCCCTGGTTAGCAGGGATGATGCAGAAAGTGCACAAGGATGCAGGGACTGACCCAGAGGTTGGAGGTGCTCCTTGGCATCTTCTCCTGAGCGCTACTGAGTGCCTTCATCAAAAGCAGAAGTGTTTAACTTTACGCAGTGCTTTGCATCAAGGTTGGCAGGGGGGAAGCAACCTACCTGAGCAGTCCTGGATCTAAAAGGCAGGATTTATTAGTTTTAATACTAGAAAACTAAAAAAAAAATCTACCCTGATCATAAACTCAGGAGCTTTGAGTCACTGAAGAAAGAGACAGGGATTTTTTTTTAAATTGTAATTTTGGAGTTTAGAAGCCCAGACTGAGTGACAATATTAAAATCATCAGTCACAGCAACCTTGTTTCCAACATACAAACCTTTGCTCACATCTTCTATACAGGCAAATCCTGTTCATTTATTGCCTTTTTGCCCAACCTGACTAAGGAAACAAACATGCTCTTTGCCACCCACTCACTTTGTGTGGCTGTACTTCCCTGTACCACTTCCAGGGATTAAGGGGAATTTGGTGATGGGGTAGGTCTGGACCAGAACTTTGCATTAGAGAGAATACCATGCTTATGGACAGGTGTTTTGGTCCCCAAATCTGGAAACCAGCTCCCCATCTACTTACAGCTTACTGCAAAACAAATCTGCACTGGGTTAGTTAAAACCATGAACTTCAGTGTTTATATAAGAACCCCTTTTCTGAAGTGCCATAATGGTCTATTAGCTTTCATTTAAATTGGCTCCTAATGGAGGTAAATAAAATAAAAAGCATTGTTTTCACCCTGCCTGCCTAAATCCCAGCACACACCAGCTGATGAGCAGAGTCACTACCTTGCTCAGACAAGACCTGAGTCCTCCTGATTTAAAATTCTGCCCTGAACAGTTCACCTTTCAGATGTGTTAAATCTCAGCCCTGCCATGCAATAGTAACCTTCATATAGGGTTAAAGCAAAACACAATAGAAATAAACACAAACAGGGCTCAGCACTCTACAGGCACTTTGAGGAAAAAAGGGGGGAAAAATATTAAATTAACCATAGGGCATAATTGCTTCAAAATTTGGTTGTTCAGAAAAAATTACCAGTGTTTCTTTGCACAAGGAAATATGCTTCTAATCTTTGCCAGACACAAAACCAGGAGCAAGGAATTAAGTAATGAGCTAAAAATGGTTCAACTCTAAAAGCAGATTGTAAAGCAAGGGGAAAACTCCCAGGGAAAGCCGAGAATAAGGTTTCTTAATCTTCCACTGAAGGGTCATAAATGTGCAAGCTCAATACCTCACAACCCTTTTTGAGTAAATAAAGGTTTAAAATGTTCTTTCTTTAGTGCGACTGAATTCCTTTCCAATGTGACCTCAGCATGCCATTCCTCTGTCTTTATCTGCCGACACAGCAGAGCTGTTGACCTTTCACCAATGACCTGAGCAATCAATAAACAGCCCACAAACTATCTCCACAGAAATTCTCCACCAACGAGTTCCTCCCTGGCTCTCTGCCGCTCCTGAACTTTTCCTCAGGCCCTGGGCCGTGCGTCAGTGTGACTTAACAAACAACGCAGGGCTCAGAAATACATTTTCTTGGGCATTTCCTATCCAAACATATTAAACCTGTAAGTGGTTTTGCTGTTGTTTGCAGTGCCACAAGCTGCTTTCATGTTACTGTAGGATCTACAAGATCTCTGCCTCATGCTAAGCACTTCGTGTTGATTTCCAAGGACAGAATCCAAACTCAAAATAACTCAAATATGCTCAAACTGTTGGAGAGTAAGATAACAAATCAAGAAAATTAAAAATCTTATTAAAGTCTTGCCCGAACACCGATTGGCAAAATTTCATCTTAAAGAACATTATTACACAAAGAATGAACACAGTCAGTTACAGATGCCTGGAATAAGAAGAGAATTAAGGCAGCTCAGAAAATACTAGTGTTACTATGGGTGTCTCTCAGATGAGTTCCAAAGCTATAAATTCTGTTGTACTGTCACATTACATGAAAAAGGATCGAATGCAACTTTTCTATCAATATGATTTATGAAATCCTGACTCAAACAGAGCCATACTTTAAAGGTGTTACAAAATGGGGAATCAGTCAAATGCTGCAATATGTGTTACTGGGGTACAGCAGAGAGAACAACCATTCCCTGCCGTGCTTACAGCAAACACACCAGAGCATTGACCAAGATCTGAGAAGCCGAAAGAATGAAAACCATCAGATATCAGCTATAAGCAGAAATGAAACTAATTAGCCCATAGAGTCTTCATCAAACTGAATGAACACAAAGGTAAAGCAGACCTGCAAGTACTGAAAAGGGATTTAGATTATTAAAACTGAAAGAATAACAGTTTGAAGAGCTTATTCCCATGACAACTAAAATGCTTAACAGAGATGGAGTATCTCTACATCTCTACATATGCACACACTCATATATATAAACTTCTTACTCTCTATATATTTATTTATATATACAAAATCTAAGGAAGAGCTTGCAATGGCTCTTAAAACATTAATAACAGTTGCTGATCCAAGATGCCTAAAGTTTCAAAACCTAACAAACTGCTAAAATTTGCTTGAACTGCTACTTGCTCATATACTTCACATACTCCAGAAGACTGCTTTATTGTTTCTCTCCACACAATTAAAAAAAAATGGTAGCATGATTACAACTGTTTTCTGAATTGTTCTCTTACATTAATAATGTAAATCAGTACTAAGTAAAGCATAACATGGTATTCTTTTTAGATAGATTTTTTTTCAGTCTCTCTCACTTGAATGTTCACTGGGCATTGTTACAACTCATTAATGACAAAGATTAGGTCTTTAAAGGGCAGTAGCACCAAAATTTTAATAAAAGTGATAAAGTGATTAACCTGCTTGTTGCAGAAGTGTTTGCATTATTGCCTGCACTGCAGAGAGCTGCAATGTGTGCAGCAGCTCTGGGTCATTTATTTATCCTTAATATAAACAAGCCAGAGTGGCTCAAATAGCAGTATTCAACAGATTGCATTGATGGATCAATACAATATTCCACTGAAATGAAACTTCAGACAGACAAGAGCTATCAAACCCTTTAAATAAAAAAACCACTTGGCCTTCTTGTAATTTCTAAGTCCTGCTCTTACAGCCTGATCCCCCCAGCAGGATTTCATGGGTAGGAGCCCCTGCATTTCACCTGGGCTGTTTCATGCCTGTGAGAGCTGCTGAGGCTCTGTGTGAGCACAGGAGCCACCTGCACCAAGCCCCAGGCATTTCTGAGACATCTGCAAATAACTTGGTGAAGGGAGAGAATGACACTCTGCAGATTTCCACACATGACAGCTATTCCTCAGTGTAAGAGTGGGAGTCAAACGTCCTGTTTGGGATTGCTTAAATAAACTGGCACAGATTTCCAGCTGGGCACCTCTCCTGCATGGCCTGTGAGTGCAGGATGCTGGGTCAGGAAGGAAGTGCTGCACAAGGTATAGAGAAAAGCAGGAGCCCTTGGCTGCCAGCCCTGGTCCTCACCTCACTCACTGGGACTGCATCACCCCACAGAGCTCTGACAAGAAGGACCAACTGGAAATAATACGGTGGGAGAAAATGCAAGCCCATCTTCCTTTTTTTTTTGCCTCTCAGGATGTACAGAAAAGCCCTTGAAGTGCCAGCACTCTCCAGGTCAAAGCTGTGTGGGAATACTTGAGCTGTGCTGGGTTTTTGGCTTTAGTTTTTTGTTCTTTTAGTTTTCTTCCTTTCCTTTTTTTTCCTTTTAATCTAGATGGAATTAATTGAAAGTGCTGCTTAAGAAGAAAATAAGAATGTAAAACTGCAGAAGCACGATAAGTAGGTGTATTAATAAACAGGTTTCTAATTTCTTATCTTTGATGGTATTCAGTACTATTTTAAATATTCTCAGAAGAATCACAAACATACAGAAGGTCATATATAAAATCCCTGATGAAGCAATTTAATGCTAAATTAAAGCTGAAAATAGGTAAGCCCAACTCTTGGGATCTTGGGTATTTTCAAAGACTAAAAAGGAATCAACACTACCCAAAAATACCGTGTGTTTTTCAGATTTTTAAATATTTATTTCCTAAATTAAATCGAGCAGGATTAGCTGGTTCTTACAGCTTAGCAGGAAACAATTTAATTTCCAAGCCAATTGTATATTGACAGTTGGCAACAATGGGTTTGCTTTATAAAAAGAGAATGGGAAAATAGTTGTGCATTTCTGAAACACTTCCAGAGAATTTCCTTTGAGAACACACTGAGTGAAAAGTATACAAACAGGCATTAAACATGAATGTAATTTAATAAATATCCACTCAGCTATATGGTGTGATAAATAGGTAATAAGAACATAATACAGGCATTTACCTTTCAGCTTCCAAAGGAGCTGGAAGCTAAAACAATAATACTTTCATTAGACTCTCCTGCCTGGCATCAAGAGCCAATTTCCACCTATTAATATGGATTTCTATTACCTGCCTTGTGAATACTGTTAACCCATTTATCAAGCAAGAAGCCATATTTTTGTCACTTATTACAAGCAGAAGGGGAGCAGAAGGATTGCTAAACCGTGTCACATTAGAGCATCAGATTAAATCATTTGACCTAGAAGATATCCCACTTACATTTAAAAAGGAAAAAAACCTCACTGCAGCCCTGCTTGTCTTACATTCAGTAAGACCTCTTGCAGGACCAAAGTTTTCCTTGTGGGGTCAGGAGAAAAAAAAAAGGAAAAAAAATCAGTCCGCAGACTAATTGTAAACTGGGTGTATGTGTAATTAAACATGCCTCATTGGTTCTCTTGATCTGTCAATAGTGGGTAGGAGGAGGTTGATTTAAGTTAAACGATTCAAGCCTTATGAACATTTGTCCCTTTTTGTGTCCTCTAAGCAAAGCATCACTGAACAGAACCACAGCCAAATATGAGGAGCTCGGAATTAAATGTTTATTATTCAGATTACAGCGGTGCCCAGAACATGCCAGGCAGTTTTCTAAGTGCAGAGGGAGGTGCTGGGACAGGTCCCTTTCTCAGCTCCCGATTGCCACCAAGAGCACAGATCCCCCACCCTGAGCAGGGTCCCTCTCCTGCTCCCCTCCTCTGCAGAGGGGAGATGAATGGAGGGTGCTATGGCAGAGATGACAGGCACTCAGCTATTAATCACATGGTTGTGGCTAAACACACTAAATTCCCACTTTCCCACAGTGCTCAGGCCTCCTTGTCCTCACAGCCAGTTCTCAGCTGCAGTGAGCAGCACTCAGCAGCTAATGGGTCCAAATGAGCGTTTAGCTTCAGCCCCCCTTGTACCTCCCTGCTCCACCAGTCACCCCTCACTAGGCTATCACAACTATGAATTTGTCTTGCTATTCACACTGGATCAGATTATAAAACATGTCTGCTTCCATGCCTGTGATAAAAGCTCCACAATCTGCACCTCAGTCCCACTTTCTCTGGAGCAATGACCCAGGAGCAGTACTTGTATTCCTCCCACTCGACACAGCTCAGCTACAGATGCCAAAAATACTTAAGACCTCAATCCACAAGGGATATATACAGGATCTGGTGAAGCCGCAGAATGTGAGCAAAGTTTCTGAAGTTACAATACCTCCAATTTTCTGCTCTGTGTTCACTGGAGTCATTGAAGATATTGAAATTGAACTGGGATGTCTCAGCTTTCCTTGCCTCATGCCCTACTGCTGGAAGACCACAAACTTGGTCACTCGACTTCAAGCACTTGGTGCTCGGTTACCCCCCTCACCTGGCTATTCTTGCTTCAATTCAATTTGGTCAAGCCACTGAAGTCTCCCTCTGTGTATCTTTTTGTAAGATTTCCACACAACTTCCACTCTTGGCACAGCAGAGAGTTTCCAGCGCCACGCATTCCAGTGGGGCCAAGGGACCTCCAAAACTCCAGTGAGAAAAGAACATTTCTCTTTTCCCCCCCTGAAACCTCACAGTGATCCTTAAGTTAGTGAGTTACTCAGAAGTCATTGAGCAATCAGGCTGCTCATTATATCCTCAATGAAATTATTACCACAAGTAATTCTCAGTGCAGTACTACAGGTTAGCCAATCTTACATCCTCTTCAAAAGACTCAAAAAAGTTCTGCACCTTTGTGAAACAAATTTTTAATTCCTCTCATACTCTTGGGTAGTAAGTAGTTTTATCCCACATTTTACTGTTTCTCACACTGCAAGTTAATGCATACCCATTTATTTCTCAGTGGTCCTTTAATCCTGTTCTGTTTGTGTTGCAGCTCAGCACAGGGATGAGGGTATCTCTATAAGCCATGTGCTCAGGAGGCTCTATCAATATGCATGCACGGTGCAAGGCAGAAACATATTTCTTCCAAAGAAGAATCAGGAGTTGGGGTCAGACATTTTATACTTTAGCCAGATTTTGATAAGACATATTAGGAATTCATAGGGCTTTTATCATTTTCAACAGCAAGAGGATTAGACCCTACACTGACAAGAGCAAGAACATCAGTTGTTAGAAGAAGTATGTGCCACTCTGAAATACAGTAAAGCACCTGAAAGACAAAATGTATTGTTTGATAAAAATATTGTAAGCACTTTCAAATTCAAGCCAGTGATGACTTGCCGAGTCAGTGCTTCATTTGTCTGGCAGAGTCAAAATTCCAATGACTTCTGTTCCAGCACTCAAAAATGCAACAGACATGCAAAGGGAAGCCAGAATTTAAACCATGGGCTCACACAACAGCAAGGACTCAAACTATGCATAATATACTGATGTTTAGACCGTAGGGAAGAAAGGAACAGTAAGAATCTTTATTTGGATTCTAAAATTTTATGCAGCAAGCTTGCAATGTTGACAAAAAGACCAAAGCAATTTTTTTAACCCATATTCAGGAAAAGGTAAAGATAATGATTCAAAAAAACCTAATCTCCTTCCAGTCTGAAGAAAGATCCCAAAACCAAAAAGAATCTCAATTTCATCCTTCTTCTCCCTAAAATATGCAGAGCGCTGCAAATGTGTTACAAACTAAATGACTTTTTGTACAGAACTTTTAAAACCCTTGACTTTTAATAAGGTCGTGCATCATTTGATTTTAATTACAGATTTTTTTTATCCCTTAAATTTGACTAAAAATGATGTGATTTACAAAGCAAACAAGCCAGTTAAACAAAGCTAATTAAATTCACTAGAGACAGCCTTGCTTTTCCCCTCAGTGAGTGTTTATTTCAGCTCCCAGTGCTCTGATAGCTCCTGACAGCTTGCTGGGACACAAGAAAGAAGTAGGTCAGGGTAAGCTGGAATCAGCAACAGAGGATCCCATTAGACAGGCTTGTAGGGTAATACGGAGATCGAGGAAGTGTGTGATGTAGTGACAGTGTTAGAGACACATAACAAACAGCCTGAGGACAGCCTCCAGCAGAACCGGTACATTTATCTTCTCCGTGTTATAATGACCCCTCACACGGCTTAGCCAGGCTGTGATTTCTCGTACAAGAGGTGCTCTATAACCCGCATGGCAAAAGGCGCTCCCGCTGGCCAGGCGGGGCTGGGGCAGCGGCTCCGCTCCCCGGGCAGGGCTGTGCGGGGCTGTGCGGGGTCTGTGCGGGGTCTGTGCCCGCTCCCCGGGCAGGGCTGTGCGGGGCTGTACGGGGTCCGTGCCCGCTCCCCGGGCAGGGCTGTGCGGGGCTGTGCGGGGTCTGTGCGGGGTCTGTGCCCCGCTCGGGCTGGGAACGCGAGAGGGAACTCACTGCGCACAGAGATCACAGCAGAACAACACTGGCTTCTCCTAACCAGCTTCTAAATCATTATCCTGACGATGGTGGTTGCAGTGCCTACACTGGATCTGAAATCCCAAGAACCCCAAAGGGGCAGGCGAAGCCACAGTGGCAGCCAGGATTGCAGCGATCCCGTGTGATGGGGCACAGGGGATGCCTGCTTCCCACTGAGCTGTTCTCTGGGGCTCCTGGGGAACCAGCACCGTGGTCCTTTTATGCCATTACATGGGGCAGGAGGGCTTGGGTCTGTCTCCCCATGCCACAGCACCTCTGCCTTGGGAGCAGTGACTGGCAGGGAGGAGAGGCTGAGAAAGCTGTAAAGCTGTGGCTTCTGCTGGTTTTCCCAGATGGGTTTGCTGTGAGATGAAGAAACATCAGCAGAACCAAGGAGGAGAACGTAATCAAAAAGACCAAAGTGATCCATGTGAAATATAAAATGCTCTATGTACCACTGCTTTAGATGATTTAATGTGAGCTGTATTTTTACCACGTGTATATACCCAAATACTTGCTAATGCAACTCTTCCTTCCTGAGGAAAAGTATAAAAGTATTTTGTTTAACTGCCTGGGCATAAGAGCAGAAAACACACCACCATAAACTCTCCAGTCTCAATATTAAGTCAGAGGCAAGTGGAAAAGCAGAGTGCTAACTCCCCTTTTCTTGTGACTCCTGCTCACACTATTAAAAGTCCAAAGTGTCCCCACCATCTCTGGCAGTGCTGTACATACACCATACATTTAAATTATAAGAGTCTATTTCTCAGGCTCACACACAGCCAGAGAGATTCTCCCCAAACCCAAACTGTGTGGCTCACATTAAAAGGAGAGCACAAGCATGTGCTGTCTCAGAAAATAGGTACTTTTGACAGGAACAATTTGAATCGCCATGGGCATAAACAAACACAAATGGAGAATGTTGTTTTATTTTGTTCAGAGCTCAATACATTCACTCTGCTCAGAGATGTCTCCAGCATCCATTTCACTTGAAGTGCCTAAGTGACTTGGTTTGCAGCAGCAATGGGGGTCATCCTAATAAAACAGGAGTTTCATTTTTCTCACCCCGACTTCATTCCCCCTTTTACTCAGTGAGAGTGCATCGTGCTCAGCATTTGTCCCCTCTGTTTCTCATTACAAGCTTTCTGCAGCACAATCCCCATCCGGTGGCAGCCGTGCTTCCTGTTCTTCAGGGGGTCATGCTGTGTGGTCACTTGCACCCACCCATTTTACGACACCACACATCCCTTTCCTGCAATTTTTCCTTAAGCAGACAGTTCCACTGACTTCACAGAGCTTTGCACTGATTGACGCCTATTTGCTCCACCCCTGAGCGTGGAGGCAAAACCCCAGCCTAGTTCAATGTCCTAAAGAAAAACATGCATGTCCTAACGAAAATATGCATTAGGATAAAAGCATTAAAATAAAGGAAGACAAAGAGAATGATCAGAGCAGCACTGCCTGCAAGGAAGGAAGGAAGCTTTTAATAGCACTAAAATATAAAATTGATTTGTACACATATTTGATAAAAATCAATACAATTAGCAAGTAACTGAATACTAGAAAGGGAAATTGATTGCTTGAGGGCCCAGAGGACTCAGGGCAATCAGTCCATTCTTCTAGCTCCTCCACTCTTAATAAAAATTTACTTTTTCATAATCCTGCCTGAACTCTTTGCCCATTAATAATGCCACTAAATAGCTCTTCTTTTAGCACTATTATTGCAGACCTGCTTGAATTACATTTGGAGGCAGTTTCGAGTGGCATGTCCTGGCCATTTTGCTATCTGCCGCACAAACCTCTGAGCAAGAGCATAAAAGAATAAGGGCTAATGAACGGCAGCACAGGCACACTCGAGAAGAGCTTATAAATTTAAGTGCCAAAGTTTAAATAAACGGATTACCATAGAATTGATTTGCTACATCAGTTTGGTCAGCTTTTGCTGATACATCATTCCTGCCTCAAAAGAGAAGAGCCACCGGTTTGAAACAACTAATTAAGTATTTTGAACCATGGCCTTACAAGGGGAGTGGGGCTGCACTGCTTTGCTCCCCTGCCTCCCTTCTCAGCCAGTGACTCCTCACTGCAGCATTAAAATCATTACTCCACGTGAAACAGGAGGCTCAATTTACAGTCAAATCTAGATAAAATGAAGTGGCTTCTATGACCACCATCCCAGAGTGGATTTCAGTTTCAGGCAAGGGCATCTTCCCTTTCTTCTTTAAGGTAGGATTGGAGGAACTAAAAGGCAATTGCTTTTCCCCACACAAGAGGAGGGAGGCTCCCAGGTGAGGGTTTCCATTATAGTCAACCAGCTGCACAACCAGACTGAGGATGCACAGAACTCATATGCATCTACCAAGGAGTCTTTTCTTTCAAAAGATCAGATGCCTTCTCAGACAAGAACTTTCTCAGATGTTAAGCTTTGTCCACTGACTCATCTTAATAGGAAGCTCTTTAAGGCAAAAACTACCTTTGGGCCCTCAGCAGGGTCCCTGCCAGTCTGCAGTTCAGGGTGGCATGGCCTTTGCTGCAAACCTGATGTGGCAATAAACTTCAGTGTAAACTCAAACAGAACTCTATGAGTAGCCGTATCCAAACCAAAGGTAAACAAATAATTTTTCCAGATTAATGAGATCCCTTGCATACTTAAAATTCAACAATGTAATTTAAGCACTTTCTATAATGCAGTAAGCCATTGAATTGATTCAAATCGTATATGCATCTCATCATATTCACTTCAGCAGAGACTCTTTTATTCCAGAAATCTCAACATACACTTATTTCTCAGTGGTGCAACCAGACCAATGACTATACTGGGCCATTATATCAGCCTAAGGAAAGATCCACAGGAGCTTTGCAACTCAAGTGGCAACCTGTAGGAATGCCTCTGTAAGGGAGGAGGAAGGAGAACAGGCTGGCAGGGCACAAGCCTAAGCGATCCCTCACTGAGCTCTTATGATGTTCTTACTCCAAAGTGTGTCCTGCTGTTTCTTCTTACCAAGAAGAGACATTAGTCTGGACTCAGAAATAGAAACCTGGAATTACACAGTTTCAGGGCTTCTTTGTAACCATGACCAAACTACTTTAATCTCCTTGCTTCCGTTTCCCTGCCTTTATTAATAAAGCCGAGGGAGTAAAACTTACTTCACCTAACTCATACATCTTTTGTGAAGATGAAATGCTTATTCTGTGTAAAGTACTTGGAAGATGAAAGACATCAAGTAAATATTAATCATAGTCACCACACCTACCAACAGGATCTTCAGTACACTGATTTGGATCTGTGCTTGAAGAGGCTTTCTTTGTGCAGTTCAGGAACTATGCTTTCTTGGAGTAGTAGAGCTGAATTAAAGCTAATCAGGAATTCCCATGTTAATCGGCCTTCTAGCATTCACAAGATCATAAGAAGGATGATGCTTCCATTTCAAAAGACAGCACAGTGCCACAAAATGAATTACATCAAACTGGCTGAAGCCCATTTACAGCATGGTCATGGAGGAAACTATTGGAGTTCATCCACTGACATTCATCTCAGGGCATACACACTTGTAAATCAGCTCCTATTCAGTAATGAAATGTCGAGTGACTCATTCTTTCTACATTTGAAAAAGCTCTCAGAGAGTCTTTTACCAGAGAGTCTTTTACTTTCATGTCAAGTTATAAACATTGAATTACATCTCCTTACTTCAGGGAAGCTACAATGCTTCAGAACCAGCTGTAAAAGAGAACATTTCCGTCCTTGGTTCAAGAATCCAAGGCCACCTTAAGATCCCAAATTGCTGTTGAAAGAGATTTGGAAAGATGTTTAATTAGCAGCTCAGATGATCTTCTGACCTAGCTTCCCAGTGCACAGCAAGGTGCACTGGTCTCATGCAGACATGCCCCCGAGGCCGTCCCAGGGAAGGCTGGCCCAGGGAAAGCTGGCCTTGGGCAGGCTGGCAATGCTGCTCCAGGCACTTCTGCTGTTCCATGTGTGTCAAGGGCCAGATTATTTACTTAACATCTTAAGCAACTTCTGCAGCTCAAACTCAGCTCACGCAGCCATTGCTGTTCTGCTGGCAGTGAGCTGCAGTATGGCCAGGTGAAAGCTGCCCTCACTCTTTCTGCCTGAACCAGCAAATTCACAGAATAAGGACAGCAGGGCAGTCACACCTTGACTTTTGCCCCAGTGTTAGCACCAGCTCACATCCAAGGGGCACATCCTGCAGCTGCACAGGGAACAGCAGCTGTGTTTCAGCCAGCTGTGCGATACCTGGGCTGCCCCAGCACTGTGCTCACCCGAAGAAAAATCCTTCTGACAAAACAAACCCAACCAAGCCATGCCTGTGATCACAGGGAATGCTGTTCCCTGCCACAGCTCTGCCTGCCTCTGGAGAGGTGACACCAGGTGAGATCCCAGGAGCAGAGCAACCACAACAAAGGCATGAAGGGAAGAGTACAAGGGAAAAACAAGGGTTGCAAACTTAAAAGAGACAACAGAAATAAAGAAAAGCAGTGCCTAGAAGTCAGCGTCCAAGGAGCACAGAACAAGTTTGCACACAGGAAGCACTTACTGCTTGAACGGAAGCCGCAGGAGATACTGGACCTTGTGGACCAGGCACGTGAGAGATTCCAGCCTTACTGAGGCAGTTCTGGACCTGCTGCGCCTCCATCATCTCCCAGACACCTGCCCAGTTTCCTTAGCTCTCCTGTCTCCTTGGCTTTGCCCTCCCTTTGGTCCCAGCCCATCCCAGCTCTCTCTCCCCTACCATTGCCTCCTTCCACTTTGGACCTCTTCACCTCAAGCTCTGAGGCTCTCCATGAGTGGCTGCAGCAGCCCCAGCCCATGCGGCCGGTGCTGGCAGTGCTGGGCTCCAGCAGGATGAATGCACAAACAAACAGGCTACACTACCAACACAGCTATGCTCCAAAAGGAAATGACCACTGGATGTTATTGCATAACCCTTCTGAATAATGAACGTGTATTTCTTGAAAATACATGCCACCTAATCCCCTTGGCATGGCAGACATGAACCACAGGATGGTAATTTAAGTTAATCAAGCCCTAAGCTCCATGCAAAGTTTAATAGTTTGCTTCACTACAGTTTGAGAAGCAGATGGCAAAGCACTCAGTGGCACATTTTCTGCCATTCTTGTACAAAGGGCTGTACCTGTTTCTGTTCCTGGCATGAACACCAACAAATGGATGTTTGCTGGACTAGCTGGCCACTGAATACCCTGAAATAACATACACGTAGATGCTCCACAGGGAGGCCTTGTGGGCAGCCAGAATTGGTCATTTCCTGGCTAGTTTGCCATTAATGCCATTCTTAGATATGATAAAATTAAAGCTACAGGCTAGCAGAAGGCTCTTTGTAAGTAATCCAGGTCTGATCTGCAGAAGTACCCACATCCACAGGCAGTTCCATGCAGACAAGTAGTACGGGTTTTCTTACTCAACCACACTTGACACTGCTGCTGTAGCTCACAGTATTTCTATGTACACTGTCTTCCAAATGACTCTGCCTTTCTGGTGCATGTGGGCACCAGAAACCAGTCTGAGGGTGTCATTTGGATTTCAAACCACCTCTGTGGACAGTCACTGAAATGCTCTATTTCTGGCTAGTTTGTGGGATGCTGGGCTGGGGTAGAGAAGAACTGACAAGGGGAAAATAGAAATTCATAGATAATGTGGAAGGCCAAAATGCTCTTAAAGAAAGGGCAATTCAGATGGCCTAAGTCAAGCTTTTTCTAGGTATGTAGAGAGAATGGGAAGTGAGGTGATGAGAAATGAACAGTTTATCCTGACACATTCAACATCCTCATAATTTATAAACAGCAGAAAAAACCACACTTCTCCTTCAAAACAGGGAGCTGAGCCCCCAGCATGCAGCTAATGGTGGTGTGCACAGGGGATGTACTTGCACTAATGGACTGGGCCATGGCCACGGCTGCCCCAAGCATTTCTGGAACCAGCTTTTCTACAGCAGCACCGAGCAGAAATGCTTCACGTTTATTAACTTGTTTGGTTTTGATTGTTGGATTGGCTCCCCATTCCCAAGGCTCTCAGATTTATTCTTTTAGCTTAACACTACAAAGTAATCAAATCACTCCGTTACAGCTGACAGACTGTGGGAGCCCTGAAGGGGAGGGGAGAGTGCTGTCAGAAGAAACAGCTACATTTTCTCTTACATCCTTCACACTTGCCCTAAACTTCAGATTTGACTCATCTACATTTCTGGAATTCAAGAATATTGAACTTTAACTGACACGGGAAGTTATTTGAAGATGCAGGACTTTCACTTGAAATTAAGTCTGATCTACCTCCTGGGATCAGGGACTAAGATTCACGTCTCCTAAGTACTGAAAAGCCCAAATGCATTCTCATTCTGCTTCAAGTCAAACACAAGTGTTGCTGCAACCAAGAAAACATCTTTCCAATGCGATGTAAATTCAAACCAACAAATTCATACCTAAGAAGAGGAGATGAGATGGAAGATTCAAACATGCCTTTGTGCCCTTCCATCAAACGTGTAGAATAGGTAAGAACAGGAAGACAAAAGAGATGGCTCAGAGAGTCAAGATTAATATGGAAATGGAGGAAAAGGGCATGCCTTGGGCTGGATTTTGTCTGTCTCTCTTCAGTACAATTTATTTTCAGCTTTACGCTATGCAGTATTAGAAAATGCTTAGCACACAACACTTGATGTGGAAGACAAAGAAAATTTTTTTGATTTAGATGAATTCCAATGTCCTTGTCTAATGTTACCCAATGCAAAATTAGAAAGAAATTACTGCTTGCTTGGTCATGTGTTTTTAAAAATAATTTGAATGACCCACTGCTTAAAGTATGGACAGGGTCCTCTGTTATTAAAATCCAAACAAAGTCTGCACTCAAATTGACAGGGTAAAGCTTGAAGAAAATCCCCCAATGGGTTTCTTTAATCGAGAAAAACGAACAAAAAAACCCATGAAGCCTGTGAACAAACAGTCTTACAGGCTTTGGACTTAATATACCAACAATGTCAGGCATTTCAATGCAGTAGCATCAAAACTAGGTATTTACTGCTTGGTAGTGAGTAACCCTTTGGAAAGGGAGGAACAAAAATTCCTTTTTAATGAGTCACCATTTGACAGTCAGAGATCAAAACCTTTGGCTGTATTTCTGACTAGAAGATTGTATAAACTTGAGTTTTTATCTGTGTGAATTTATTTAAATCAACACAATTAATTAAGAAAATAAGTAAGTTAAGGTAACAGAAAAAGTGAGGTGCTTAAAAGTACCTGACCATCAGCAAGATCTATTGGGTTAGTGAAGTATCAAATATGTTCAGAAATTATTTCCTTATATAAACTTGGACTTGTGAAAATTCTAGTAAGATTTTAAGTATCTAGTGCAAGCAAAGTGAAATTATACTCAGTATCCATTCTGATAACCACATGAAATGAGTGATACATAATTATTCTTAAACTAATGTGAATGTTTACATACTAATGCTTGGAGACAAAGCTACTGGTGTGTTTGGAACTTCTACAAATGTCTTTGTAAAATATTGACTTTTTTACTACTGCTGAAAACTTAAACCCATGAAGACCCCTGACAGAGAACGAAACATTAAAATACATGCCTCAGGGTAGATGCCATTTTTATCTTTAAATATTTTCTTTACCCCTACATGAAATTCTGAAGTTTCAGCAAAAAGAAAAATAATATAATGTCATATCAGGGGGAAAAATAAAAAAAAAAATCCACCTAAGTTGGCATTACAGCCAAAGCAAATAAATACGACTGTTGTTCACAGTGAGGGAGGCTTCCAGTAGGGTATACCAGCCTTTATTTTGAATATAATTTCCAACAATTTGAAAGGACCCTAAAGACCTCACCTAGTAACAAGCACTGATGATTTATTTAACTAGTTAAGGATACTTAGTGTGAAGGTAAAGGTAAAGCACCACCATTCCCATTTTACAATGGACAAGTAAACCTAGGAACTATTTACTCCTAAAATTGCCTCCAGCAATACATACATACAGATATTCAGACCCTTTGAAAAAAAAATGTGGATAACTTTGAAATTAGAATAAGCATTACTCAGTCTTGGCTTGTTATAAGAAAACTGATATCCACAAAAAATCCCGCTTGCTCCACAGAGCTTTCAAACCATCCTGAACTTCTGACCAGTGAGAGCATCTCCAAACCTGTCAGCTCACAGAACCACCCTGTCCCTCTCATCAGTCGATCTTAATTCATGTTTGATTTACTTGTAGATTGGAAGTAATTAGAGTAAATAACCACAGTAACTGGTTACATTTTGGGAATTGAGAGAACTGAAGAAAGAATTCAGAGAAATAATCTGATCTACTACTGTAAAGAGAATCAATCATCACTTTCCTTCCATTAGTCTTTTTGGCAATCCTGTGTCACTGTTGTCACAAGCCTGGATAACGATGCCACATTAATTCTCCTTTTGAGAAAGGAAATACAAGATGTGACTCTGTAACTGTGTCCTACCTGACCTTGGGGAATCTTTAGGGGAAGTTTCCCATTAAATGCACCTACAGTTTTTACTGAAGGAGAATTACTGAGTTGGGCCCATGCTTTGTAGCTCAAATGCATGACACAAAAATATACAACCAATCTTCTGTTTCCATTTGAAATTAACTGTTAGTACATAATCAATGATTTTAAAAATCCAACCTTACATAAGAAATTACATTTTCAAAATTAAAATTACATTTTTAACAAGCCTGGCTCAGAGTTGATGAACGCGGTGCTGGATGACAAGACCCCTACTGCACATTTCTGATGTAACACCAACAACCTTTAGCTACATTCTAGCTACATTTCCCTAAACTGGAGATAGCCTGCATTCCCCAAGCCTAACGTTTCCAAAAGGAAAACAACAGCAACTGACACCTTTGTTGCAAATAATACAGAACTGGAAAAGAAGAAAGTCATCCCATGTTTC
>NW_005054314.1:4937367-4942995 GCF_000277835.1 Geospiza fortis
ACTGTGGCACTGCTGATGTCACTGTGAGCAGGGACAAGAGGACATACGGCCTTTTGTACTGCTCCCATGATGCCGCATGTTAAAAAAACCCCAAAAATCAAAAATCATTATCCAGGCTGGAAGAAGCCCAAGCCATCATAAATGTTTGTTTACTGCAATTTGGCAGACCTTTTGAGAAAAAACAACAAACTACACTTAGATATGTAATCCTAACCCAAAATGTCAGATGGGAATCAAGCAGAAACCATGCCATTATTTTGAGGAAACCATGAATTACTTTGGGGAAACTTTTGCTGAGATTCTTTTTTGAGTGTTTCTCTGTAAGTAGATATCACTTCTATTACTGTGGCTATAACTAACGAGTTAACAACACTATTTACACTAGTACTGTTGTATCATTAGAAACAACAAGATTATGTACTTTAATTCTAAAGCCAGCACAATTATTTTAACACCAAGTGTGTCAGATCTGACTCTGTACCCCCTAAATTAATTTCAGAGTAGTGGCTAAATAAAATGACATACTTCTTTGTGCTTTTGTTACAACACGCTCATGTGCAGCAAACTGTGAAGAAAATGTAGTAATTAGAGGTTAAATTAATCCTTGACAGACAGGCAGCTTAGTAAAGCTGGGCCCTCTTCAGAAAACAGAGCATAAAGCCTGCCAGTCTTTCAGAATTAGGCACAAAGAACAGGGAAGATTGGCAAGTCCCTCACTGCTGTGATCCAACCGAAGGGATGGAATGCTGAGAAGTCGGTGTAAGGCTTGGAGCAGCCAATACTACCAGGCAGATCTTGTGACAAATGTGATTTAGAGCTCCAAGGGATTGTTGCTGCAGCCGCTCCAACTGCCTGATCAGGATCAACCACTTGAAATTACAGACAGTCTTTTGCCCAGCAGAACAGGCTTCTAACCACCGTGTAATCTACCTCGAGACATTCATAAAAGCCAACAATGGCATTATATTTCACAACATAACTAGAAAGTTACCTTGCTGCTTTGGATTTTAATGCAGGTAATGGGTTTCATTGCCCTCAACAGAGTAAATGTGCTGGGTTACTCTGAAAGCAATAAATAGGTAGGTCTAGGGTAGGTGTAACTCTCAAATCTGCTCAGAGTTTTGAAGTACTTAATTCTAGAGAAAAAGAAACTTACACAGAAAAGAAAAAACATGCAAGAAGAAAGAGGCAGCCAGATCATGATGATGATATCCAGTAAGTATTTCTTTTCTATGTGTGTCAGCAGAGGTAAACGATTTTCCCAATCTCTCTAGCTGTGGCACATGAAAGTAGCCAGGTTTTAAATCCATGCAAACACAGCCTGTCATCAACGGGGGGGTAACTGAAGGGCACCTGTTCTGTGCTGTGTGAAAAGCATCTTGGCTCCTGTGCTGGCAAATCTTGGCACAGGAATTGCAGAGGCATCCCATCAAATTCCCTCCATTCCCACCAGATACCTTCCCTCCAAAGGTGGAAGGTGCAAGGAACAGGATTCTCCCTGGGCTGATGCTGCTGCCACTCCAGAGATTGCCTGACATGGGGTGACACCTGGCCTTGCAAAGGGAACCTCGATCCTGCCTGCACCAGGATGAGTCCCCAGCTGGCCCTGACCAAATGGGAAGGCATGACAGGCACCTGCAGCACGATCACCAAGAAAATAAAAAGAACCCCCCCAAAAAAGGGAAAAAAGAAAAATGCCTGTATTACAATTAAAGTAAAACTCAAGCAGGGAGCCTGCAGAGATTGCAGATCTATGTGGAAGTGCTTGAACAGCACCAGCATTTCTGTACTACCCAGATCATCAATTATTAACAAATCAGGACATGCCTGATGGGGTACTTATGTAACACTCCTTTATCAATAAAACTGCCAAGTCCCTTCAGGGAAAAGCACTGTGGCTCTCAACAAGTCACAATATGACACCTTCCTCTGGACAGGACACTCCAGTGAATTCTGATCTGTCCATTCTCAGTCTGGCCACCCATTCCCAAGAGGAATCCTGGGCAGCCCAGCAGCCCCTGCCAGAGGCCCAGGGTGCACCCCAGCCTCCCGAGAGCAGCAGCCCTTTAATCAGGTCAGCGCTTATCAATGGCTCATTGTAGCCACGAGGCAGCTCCCAGCCAAGGCCATATGAAATCCTGCATCCCGCTGCATCTCCCACGCCTGGGCCCCACGGATACAGCCTCCAGCCACACACTCCCTGGGCACTGCAAGTGTCCTCCAGCCAGCCCAGCTGCCTAGTGGGTAGGGAGGGCAGGAGGGAAACCCACAGCTCTTTCCTCTGCTCTTCCCTTTGGGCACAACAGGTTCTCCACAGGAGCAAAGAGCCAGGTAAAACTCGTCCATCAGGGATGGTACACTGAGCCCTGCTTTGCTTCCACTTAGCTTCCCCCATCAGGTGAGAATGAGCAGGGTGCAGGCACACAACAACTCCCTGTCTGTACTGAAGGGTCTGATCCTTGAGCCCGTAATTCTTGGATCAAATCTGAGCCTCATCCATTTCAAAATGGAAAAGGACTGCTAAGCTGGGCCCTGGAAGGAGAAAGCTGGGTGTACTCTCCTACCACCCAACCCAATGAACAGCTTGCAGTTAACCCAGGGTGCACACCAAGGGTAACAGCTCTGAAAGACCTACTCCAACTTGGCAAGTAAGTGCTGCACAAAATAAGTATTTTCTTCTTAAAGGAAAGTAATGACTTAGTAATATTTTTTCCTCTATTTAATAAAATGAAAAATATTACCAGTGAGAAGGGCTCCCAAGAGGAATAAGTACTCCTTCCAACTCATTTGCAAGTTACCCCACTCTGACTGCACTGCTCTCTGGTAGTGTAACTGGCAATCTCTGAAACCATGGAGTCACATCCTGAGAGCCACAAGCCCTGCTTATGCTGTCACCCTGAGATATACTTCCATTGTGAACTGAGCTAACAGGCCAGGCCATAGCAACTGCAATGAGAAATATCTACCAGAAGACAAGGACATACAGTGAAACCTCTAAATGACAAAGACTTCAATTTTCTGTGCAAAGCACTAGCAGTGATAATACAGAACAAGGGAAGGAGACTGTAATACAAGCACAGACTGTTTTGCAGTTTTCCTTCAGCTGCTGGCAGTCCTGAAATGGGTTACAGAAAGTTAAAATTGTGGTACTGATCACTGCCTGTTCTACAGGGCTGTTTTTAAAAATTAAACAGCACTTTTCTATTTCTATTTTCACTTAAAACAATATTTCAGTATCTTCCAAAAGCCAGTCCAATCCTGAAACAAACCTAATGAAGGCAGCACTATACACCCAACCAGTTTTATCACGTATTTTTTCAGTGATTGCCTTTTCAAGGGTACCCCTTTTAGGGGTGCACAACACAAAACTTACTACAAGTGGTATCATGCACATTTGGCATTTTACAGCTGTGCTCTAAAGTTCCCCTTCAAAATCACTGGCAAAGAAGGAAGTTCTGTGTAATTTTAGCACTCAACATCTGAAAAAATTAGAAATGTCCCAACTGTTCTTTGATATGTAGAAAAGAACAGTTGAAAAACTTACAGTTGACTGGTGCTACCTAGGTTACCCATCAATGGCATTGAGACTGGTATATTATTAAGAGAGGTGTATGATGGGAATTGGTTTATTGTGCTGATCCATAGTAACCAACTCCTGTTCGTCCATCATTTATCTCTCTCACCAGCGACATATGGGTTTGTCTATTCACACTCTCAGCATTCTCTCTGCTCCAACAAACAGTCAGCCTTTTCTGCTGGGATAAGGAGATTTTTTAGTTACATCCATTATGTGCGTATCAACATTTATGGCAGGAAGATAATTGCCAAAGAGCTCAGGGGGATAAAAGCTCCCTCTTTATAACACAAACCCCCTTAAAAAATCAATATTGATATAAAACAGTTCAACACAAAGCCTTGGTGTGTCTTCTGCTTCCTTCAGTTCAAAATGCTGGTTTTGGGGTTTTTTTAAACATTGCAAGTCAAACTGGAACATCAGGTAGAAAGCCTTCATAGTGAGTTACATCACTGCTCTTCCCACAGAGTCGTGGACAATATAGCAGTGTACAATATTAATTGTTCCTCAAAGAAGTTTGCAGCAAATGTGTCAGATATAAAGAGGACTCCTTGGAGAGGTGCCAGCACCATTTAAACTGATTTAGCTATCTTTATTTGGAGACCATACCAATTACTAATGAATCGTAACTTACAGTCACCTTTGCCTAAACGCTGAAAAACGCTGACACAGACAGCAGCAGGGAACAATGAAAACCTGGGGATTCTGCCCCTCTCCCTATTTCAGGAGCTCAGCCTTCTACTACTACATACCCCAGTCTGGATAAACCCATTTGTCACAGCTTCTCCATGATTTACTTCACTTTCCCATAGCTATGTACTCATAAAAGTTATTTTAAGGTGACTTTTATCAGAGCAGTAAGTAACATAGACCATTTATTGATTAAATTACAGGGAACCAGCGAGTTGCACTGTACTTAACCTACAGGACGACTTAGGGATTTTTCTTACTGTTATTCTTGCCTTGTGTTTCCTTCTGCCTCCCTAACTTTTGTCATTCTCATGAAGCCCATTATTGGGTCAATTCTTGTCCTACAGTCACACCCAGGCAGGTTAGTGACCTCTTAAGTCAGGGCAAGAGTATCACCCTGACACCTGGGATCATGAACTCTTGCAGTAAATCTTCCTGCATATTCAGAAACCATCTAGCACAATAGCTTCTTAATCCCGTTTTAAATCTCGAAATGCTGCCACACTGTAACATTTACAAGGGGGCCAGTAAAAAACATTGTGTTTATTAAACACTCCTATGTGTGTTAGGAGGAAGTCATACAAAAAAATTTTAAAAATATAACTGCCTCCTTTAATTACTAATCTCTCTCCAAACCCTCTAACAATTACCTTAGCCTTAAAAAAATCCAAGACACTTTACAGTTCAAAATACTTAGTTACAAGGGACCAAAAGCAAAGCCCTGCCAATATGTGCTTTTCTGATTTTGAAGTATTACTTAAAAGGAATAAAAATAGAGCTGAAAAACCACATGTAAAAAAGATAAAAAAACCCTCAGAAAATAAAAAGCTAGATTGAATTTGAGGTGCTCAATTGAGAACATTGAACAGCTTTTCACTCACTCGAGGGCTGTTAACTGCATGTTACCTGCCTTACAGTACAGACTATTTGTTTTTTATCCCTGAGCAACAGACTATTTCCTGGTTGAGTTTAAAAACTCTGTGACGTTCCAATATCAGCCCACACATGTGTGTCACTGTCAACGTCAGTCGCAGGAAAACATTAGAAGTCACCCCTTGCTAATGCTTTCCTAACATGGAATTTCCTTGTACCTCGCCCCCCAGCCCACCTCCTCCTTCAGCTGAAAGCATCCTTCCCAAAGTGCATTTTTTTTCTCCCTTCTAAACATATGGCAGGCAGAGAGGACTGAAAATGGGCAGTGCCAGCACTAGATCGCTGCTTTTTTAGGTGCTCGCGTGTGACTTACTCAAACTGCTCTCGCTGCCTTGCACGGGGCGAGCGCGGCCGCGGGGAAAAGCCCCCCGTGCGTGGGGGCTTCCCCCTCCCCCGGGGCGAGGGTTCCCCCGGGCACTGTCGGTGCCTCC
>NW_005054314.1:4943062-4943205 GCF_000277835.1 Geospiza fortis
GGCCACCAGCCGCCGGGACCGGCGGGTTCAAGGCCGTTCCGGCTCCCTGTCTCCCGCAGGCACCATATGGTCCATCTTGCACATCAGCAGCTTTACTTCCCCATCAGCTCGGCCCAGAGGGGGAGCTCCGGGAGCAGCAGCCA
>NW_005054314.1:4944487-4967413 GCF_000277835.1 Geospiza fortis
GCGGACCCCCGCGGAGCGCCCCCCGCTGCCGCGCACTGGCTGCCCCGCCGCCGTGCCCGGGACCGCACCGCACCGCAAATCACCTTCTCCACCACCATTTTAAAGCCCACGGACCCCCTCCCTCCTGCCCTCCTCTCCGTGGTCCGACTTCAGCTCTGACCAGAATGGAGGGCGAAATTCCTCCCTCAAGTTTCTGTCCCCTTCCCTCCGGCGGCCTCGGCACACGGGACCCGCGGGCAGAGCCAGCCCAAGGTGGACACTTTCTTGAACCGCCCCTGTAAACTTTCCAGCCTGGCTGCGACCGTGCCGAGCCCGCTGAGCAACTGTTCCGAGGGTGTTTAAGTCCTTTTAAACCAGCTCCTACTTTCCCAGCCCGTATCGATTTCAAATGCTACTTACTGGAATATGTGGCTCCATCCGTGGTGCTTCTACCCGCTGGGAAACCAGCAGCATCTTGGACTGGGAATCAGCCGGCTTTTAGATCCACTTTGGCTGTATTGAGCAAACCCAGCGCCGCAGAGGACTCGCAGCCTGTTTTCTCCTTTTAGGTTCCAGACAAGTTCATCCTGGCGTTGCAGTTTGCTAATGATTCACTGTCTGTCTCGATCTGCTCACTACATTTCCATCAACCCACAGCTTCCTCACTTAGAAGGTGGAGTTTGTGGGGTTTAAGTTACTGATAGGCATATCTAAGTGCTGTGTCACTCAAAGAGGAGGAGACACACACTCACACACACAGCCCGCACACTCACACACACGAACGGCGCCAGGCTTAAAGGGGAAGTAACACTTTCTTCTCTACAGAAATTGGACACCTCACAGATCCAAGGATTTAATTTTTTTTTCTCCGTGCATGAAGGCGAAAATTAACCAGCCGATGGTCAAAATTTTAACACATAAAAAGCTGCTTAGAATGTTTAGCACCTTCCTTGTAGAGCTTCAAATTCATTTAGTACAAAGTCAGATAGGTCAGAAAGCTACTGGCAATTAATAGACTTTTTTCCTTCCAAATCAAAGTGCTCAAATCACTGAAAAGAGAGCCCAAAGCATGAAGTGTAAATGTTTGAGTTATTCTTACAGAGTGTACTTTCCTGTCCCTTTATGACATAGGATGTTCAGCACTCTTAACACAAAAGGGTTAAACTCATTTTGCCCAGGTGAACCCAGGTTAGCAAGAAGGAAACAGCAGAGTTCTTTCATTTTCATCTTTTGTGCTATGTACATGTCTTTTTGAAGACAGACACAATTCCAAATAGAGAGCTCCCATAAAGCCACGCACTTCTCATATGACTATAAATGTGCTTGCAACAAGCTGCAACCTCTGAATACTAATTTTGATAGACCATCAACTGAAAGCTGAGAACCTATTCAGACCTCCTCTTGGACTGTGCAGAAAGAACTGGGAAGAGCAAGCTGCAGGCAGCTAGGAGAGCACACTGGGTCCACAAATAATTGCTGGTATAATTTCATTTTATTACCTTGCTAAATCACTACAATTGTCACTCCTATCCTGATAAACTGGAGATGCTAGAAACTCTGTCCCAGTACATTGACTCAATGGATGAGGTGTGGAAGACTTACTAGCATTTGTAATAAAATGTCTAGTTTATAAGATCATTCCTGAAATAGTGATATGAGTAAATTATGCTCTGTAAAATTAGCAAGTTATTTGAATACAACCCCTTTACTGTAACCAAATACATAAAAGTGGAGCCAGAATCTGACCTTGCTTTCCTGAAAGTTTTCCAGACAGCAATCACCTTCAACTTGCAGCAAACTTATAGACCTCCAAACCCATCTTTGTACCCTGAGCTAATAAATATTGGCAATAACAGTTCATCAACAGAGAAGCATTGCTTTTTAGCTTTGCTGAAGCCTCTGGCTTGCCTGTGACAGCTGCAACAATGGGCCCGCTTCCCTGAGCAGTATTTGTGGTATTTCAGCTTGCATTGTTTGGAAACTCATTGGTTTGCTTTTCTAGTGCTCTTGCCTTTTAATATTATTTAAAATTACTTTGATCTATTTTGTCAATTGAAAAAAAAAAAAAAGAAACACAAAAATAATACACCTTTGTGGGTGTAAACACCCTGAATTCTAGAGCCTCTGAGGGCCAGATCTCAAAAGGTTTCAGTGACTAAGGGGAGTTGTATCAACATCTGATGTTTGGGTTTGCTGGGCTGCCCAGACCAAATCTACTGCCCTGCCTGAGTTGCTGAGGCCCAAACACAGCATTAGGGCATCAGCATGGGATCTAAAAGGGCCAACATGCTGAGCAGGAGTCCCCTAAAATGAGCAGGCTCAGGGAAGATACACATTCATCACACCTGAATAAAGCTCCACCTGGAAGGAGGTGCCACTGTCTGCCCAGAGTGCCACGTCAGAAACCCTCCCCTGAAGATACATGTGTGGGTAAGGGCTCTCATCTTCCTGCCTGGAGATTTTGGAACTAAAATACATATGTATGGAACACCAGGGATTTACACACACTGTAGCTGGACCTACTGACAACACCATGATCATATGATGAACAGTGGGTCCCTGTCAGTTTTTCTATACCAGTTATTGTCAAGAAGTTTTGTCATTTATGAGTCTTGCCAAAGATTTGAAGTTCCTGACAGATGACAATAGTTCCTAAGAACTATCATTTGCTTTGTTCACTCCATAAAACTCGACCAAAGGCCTCCCCCAAAAGGAAGATGATGTGGGTAGGGTAGAGGAGTCCTGTGTGTGCCTGCTCTGCAGCAGGATTGATGCTGCTGCCTTTAGTTGTCAAGGGCATCTGCTTGCCAGGCAGTGGTTTGTGTTCCCCTCTGTAAGGTGGGGTGCGCTCTCAGAGGGAAATCAAATCAAGACACTTTTAGCAGTTAGTCCATGACAGAACTGTGGCAACGTTTTCCTTCTGAACCTGCTGGCTTAAGCTGTGTAGGCTCTGGATGTCACTGCAGCAGCTCAGTGCCAAGTGTGCCCATGCTGCCAGACCTGGTGCACTGGCCTGATCAGCCTGGATGGCTCAACAATGGCAGGGACAGCTTTGGGTGTGCTCAAAACCCCAATTTCAGGCTGTGGAAGCATTTAACAAACCCCTTGCAGAGATCACTCATTTTCAGTGATAGGTAATGGCTAAGCAGGGGATTTCAGGGCTGCAATTTTGGTCTTTGGTGATTAAATTACGAGCCCTTTCTCTAGGCATGTTTACTCTAGTTGACCTGGGGGAATCCTTGGCTGCTCTGGAATCAATAACAAAACTTTCACTGACTTCTTCAGGGCAGTATTTCATCTTCTCAGGTTAGGCTTACCCTAAGCATGTTGCAGGCTACCTTGTTGCTATGCTTCTGTCCTGTTTTGAAAAAGTGACTTGTAGGATTCTGCAGAAAAGATGTGATTCTAATGGCATTAAGGCTGTTATGGCCATGAGGCTTGGCAAAACATATTCTAGTACCTCAAATGCTTCTCCTAATGCTGGGCATCAAACCTGGGCCTGACTGGCTGAATAATCACATTATTTATCAATTTTACAGTAGTTTGCCACATTTCATTTAGCATCTTTAATATCCATAGAAAATACAGTTTGCTTTGTTCCTTTATAAAACTAGTATCATTTCTTTCCACATGGAGATGTCTTATTGAAAAACCAGAGTTGGAGAGCTGAGAAATTATAACTTTATCTGAAAAATAACAAAAGGATGAGAAGAGTGCCTTGAACCAAAACAAAACCCCCAAAACATAACAAACCAATAATATCCCAAACAAGAGCAATGTTTTTCCTTTACTCATGGGTTTGAAAAAGCAGTATCTTTCTACCCAAGGAGAGCAGTTAGCTGGAAAGCTGCAATATGCTAAATAACTGTCCTAAGTTGTGTTCACCAAACAAAAGGATAGTGCACTCAGACACAGCCTTGATGGGTCGTGCCAGCAACAGGCATTGCCAATGGAAGATGGCCAAGGGCTAGAGAAAAGGTTTGCATCTTCCAGGCTGGTGTGAACTAAAGATGCTAAAGCTGAGCTTCCAGGTAACCATGATGCTGGGACTCCTCTCTCAGGAGAACTGTGCCTGACTTCCAGCTGGCCTCTGGGGTTCCTGACACCAGAAAGGATAGCAGAAGTCTGAGCAGACAAGGGCTGCCCCACAGCATGTCTAGTACACTGAAGGGAAGCAGCAAGTGAGCAGCACAAGGATTCACCACAGATTCACTGAAGGATTCACAGGTTTGTCAGTGCCTCAGAACCAGATGGATGGCAAGCATGTGATGCCTTCTATTGCACATTTGCAACCTGAAATCAGGTGAAATCAATGGCTGGGGGTAGATGAACCTTCAGCTGGACTAGTCAGTACTGCATTTCTTAGGCTAGATCAGATCAGCAATCCAGCTAATTTGGTATCTTGTCTCTGACCACAGGCAATAGCTGATGTTACAGAAGATAGAAAAGAAACTTTTACTGAGCAGTTGCAGGAGAAATTGCAGGTAGTGGTGCAAGCCTCTTAGCAAGTTTCTTTTTAAGCAAAGCCAGTCTGTAATTGGCTGATGCTCAGAACCAGGAAGGCTCATGTCCTTTGGGTACTTCCCCACAGTACAGTGTAATAACCTAGGGATGAAATTACTAATGCATGCAAAATTTCAATTCATTTCTGAAAGTCACAATACTATCAGCACCAGTAACATTGTGTGGAGTAAAACAGAATCTCAGGTCATTTCTGAATGTGTTTAATTGCATGTCCTTTTTCATAGAATCAAGCCATTTTTTGCTGCTATGGTTTGGGTTGGAGGACACCTTAAAGACCATTTACTTCCAGTCCTCTGCCATGGGCAGGGACACCTTCCACCAGACCAGGTGGCTCAGGACCCCATCCAACCCCACTGTGAACTTCCAGGGATGGGGCATCCACACCTTCTCTGGGCCTCAACACTCACAGTAAAGAAATCCTTCCTACTGTCTAATCTACATCTACCATCTTTCAGTTTCTCTCTTTTCAATCCTACCAATACTTGATTTTTTTTTTTACAATTTTTTCCTACTAGAAGTATATGGAAAATACCTAAAAATAGATAAAATGCACCAATAAATTTTAATTTACTCAGTAATGCTTGCTACATTGAGTAATTCTGTAAGTCATACAGAAAAAATATATGTATATGTGGTAATGTAGCAATTCAATTCTTTTAAAGAAACATTACTTTTAAGAAAATAAGCTTAAAGAAAAAAAGCTTTTGATTGTATGCAGTTAATTAAGGGTTTTCAGGATGGTCTTCACTGGATATGAAAGAAAAACATGTATGATCAACTTTTTGTAAGTCCTTCAACTTCCATAAGTCATTATTTACATGAGTTCCCATGGAAGAGTCTATAGGTAAAATCATCAAAGGATGGATGGCCATACTAACCTTTCAGTGGGTACATGAACTATCTTAGAAAATTGTATAAATTGAAGTGAATTACAATTTTGTCTTTTATATGGAAAAACAGATACCAATCTAATCTATCTGTTAGGGGTTAAGAGATGACAACTTTGTAACTTCTTCATACTTTCAGAAAAGTACATTGCTGTCTTCTATTAAAGTATCACTTAAAATCAAGTTGTTAACGTCTGCTTAGTGACCAAATGCTTCTTTCCAACTGATATCTTTTGAACTTAATTTTTAAACTCAGAAATCAATTATTTGCATAGATTCACACAGAGATCTACTTAGGCACATGCTAACATTATGTCTGAGTGTCTCAGAATGAAGGGATTACCCAAGTGCTGAGGGAAGCACACAGATGATCAGGGTGGTGAAATGCTGACAGGTTGCTCAGAGGGTTGGGGGATGTCCCATCTCTGGAGACTTTCAAGGTCAGGTCGGACAGGGCTCTGAGCAACCTGATATAGTTGGAAGATGTCCCTGCTCAGTGCAGGGGTCTGGACCAGATGACCTTTAAAGGTCCCTTCCAAGCCAAACCATTCTGTGATTCCATGAGCTACTTGTTTAGAAGCCTTACAGACATTTCAATTCTGACCATCTTGCAGCTAATAAGATTTTTCATTAAAAGCACAGAAGCTGATACAAATTAACATAATTTCATATTCAATAGCTCTCTTGTCAGCAACAATACATTGAAATGTTTGATAATGAATGACATTTCTCCAATTTTGACTTGTGCATAGAACATTTTTCCTCTTGAACTGTGATGTGTGCACTCACAGTGTGGCTGCTGCTGGCTCTGCCCAGCGAGCACAAGCCCTGTGCTGAGCTGCAGGTGTGTGGGATGGCAGGGCTGAGCCTGCTGCACATTCCACCCGCAGCCTCAGTCACATCTAAGAATAAAAGCTGTCATTTGCTGAAGTGAGAGGTACCTGCAAACACTCAGGCATTGTTTAAAGGAGCCCCTGTCTCTCCCCAGGAGATGCCTTTTCTCCAAGCATTATGTTCAGCAGCGTTGTCTCATTTATCAATTGCTCCAGCAGCCAAATGGGCACAGAGCCAGGTCCCAGCACATGGGGGGTATTGGATCAGGAGCAAACAGTGACAGGTATCACTTGCCAAAGTTCCAGGTTAAGAATAGGTCTAGGCAATAGGACACACTTATCTGACTCCTGTACCCAACTGCAAGTAAGACACCACTCAGAATATGTAATAACACAAACAATAGCAATAATTCTAGCCTTGCTGTTTTTCACTGCTGGATCACACAGTTCACATACAAGTGCAGTGATCAGGGACATACAGATCTGCCTCAGTTCCTCTGGAAGTCAACAGAAAGGCAGAATCTGACCCATAGCTGATAGAAGATATTCCAAATTGCTTTAAGTATCTAAGCATAAGAAAATTCTTCTACATTCACATAATTTTGCTGTCCTCAGGAAACACATCTTTTTTCCTTAATTTTCCCTTTCATTTCTAAAGCTGTTCTCTCTTTGCTAAAGCTATTTTTTAAAACATTCTCTATTTCATGACTGTCAAAGTATTCTTTCCATGCCAGATACATGGCAAAGTTACATATTCTTCAACTCAAAACAATTTACATGAATATTCATAAACTACCTGATGGCAGAATTGGCCCTGAGATTTAAACCCATAAAGCTCACAGAAACAAATGTTACCCTCTTTCCTTTGTCAGAGATCCCTTGGATCATGCTTAGAAATTATTCTTTTATGCAGTTGCCAAGAAAATGCAAAACCAACGCATGAAACATTGTATGTTCTGTTTATTAAAGAAGAGTGTCTGTGATGATACAGATATTCAGCCAGACTAGGATGCTGCCAATGTCAGTTTGTGATTTACTAGAAATTATTGATTTCAATTCTTGGTTTCCCAGGGCTACTGAGCATATCCTGTCATATAAATATGCATCCGTTTGCTAGAGGCTGCAGCCTTCTGTAGAAATGTGTGGTGTCTCAACTAGTGTCAGATTTTTTGAACCAAAAAAATAAAGCTTTGCTTCCCTTCAGAAAAGGAATGAATAAAAGCTATTAAGATACATTTCTATGTCCAATACAAAACTATGGCATCCATCCAGAATTGTACATTTTGTTATTCAAATAAATACAGCGGCACGGTCCAGAGAAATTGTGCTACCACCCTCCCTGTCCCCCAAAGGAAAGTACAAGACCAGGAACCTCAGACTTCTCATATAAATCAAGAAACAGCCTGAACTGAACTACTTTTAGGTATGTATAACTTACAAGTCAGTTAAACAGCATGCAAGTGCAAAAGGATGATGAGTATAGTTACTCTTTGTACCTTAGGGCCAAGAGTCACAGTTCGTTGCCAGCACTTGTAAAAGGCAGAAAGGAGAATACCACTGGGAGCCCTTGGGAGCTCCAGCATGTGTGTCCTCTCAAACTGTCCCCCTCCCAGGACCCTCTGTTCTCCTGCCCATCTTTTGCTCCTGTTCCCCAATGCATTCCTGCACAGTGTTTCTTTCATTTAGCCCTACTACTCCTTAACACTTTTCTCTTGGTCCTTGTGCTGTGTTCACACCTCTAATTCCAGCTACCCACGCTGCTGTCTTCCCCTTCCCAAGGGAAGTACTCCAGGGTGGAGACAGGTCTCTCACCTACTGCTGGAGCTGCCAGCATGTGCCACAGGGTACAATGGCATTTTTGGAATTTTATGAAAGATGCTGACAATTCTGCTGCATGCAGAATGTGGTCCATACCCATCTCAATATTCAGAGAAGGGGTATGGTTCTATATTTTTCTCCAAAAAACCTCCCTGTTTTACCATCCCTTTTCTCAAGTCAGTTGCATGCCCTAATGAATTCCGTGTTTACAAAAATACAAAATGTTCAAGGCTGACAGTGGTGGCAGAAACGACAGAATAAACAGGATAGCATTTTCTTTTGTCTTCTCACTTGTTTATGTCCAGTGCAGAATAGATTAAGTTTGGGAACAAGAGAACAGGGCACAGCCTCACAGGACCAGCCAGTGTGACCTTTGCAGGTAAAGGCTGTGAGATGGACAAGAATCAGCTTTGCTCCCTCCCTGCTGCTGTGGCTGGTGCAGCTGGGACGGGGAAGGCACTTCCCTCTCAGAGAGGTGATGGGGATCCTTCCTGCTCTGCCTTCCAACTACACCCACTGCTGTTTGGAGCAGCATCACCTGCAGTTTACACACTACATCGAGGGAAAAAGTTGGGTTTTGCCATGGCAGGATGGACAAGGTGGGAAGCAGCTTCCAGCCCTGGGGGATGTTGCCTGGCTGATGCCTGTTTCCCACAGACACAACAGTGATCACCACATTGTGAGGGAAGGAGCCCTCTCATTTGGGGACAATTTTCAACTGGCTTGGAAATGAACCCCTGAATTCCTTTTCAGCACTCTGGCTCTTCCTAAAGTATTTGAAAACAACTCATTGCCAGATTATGGTGAGATCATCTTGCTCTTGCAGGAAAAAGAAAGGAGAGAGAAAAGGAAGCACTGCAACTTCCCAAGGCACTTCAGCACTAATAGCAGTATGATCCCTAATCAATGCAGAGGGGTTGACAGCAACAATAAGTGTTAACTGCTGAGCTGAAGGGGCTGTTTAACCTGGCTAGGAAAAGTTATTTCTGCCACAGCTATTTGAAAAAAAACATTGGCAATTAAATTAATTCAAGCCTCTCCTCTCTTTTCATGGGAAAAATGTGGAAAAAATCCAGGCAGAGAATGAATGGCACCCAGATTAATGAGAAACTGCTCAAGAAGAGAAAAATAATGGTTTTCTAAAGTATATTCATATTACATTCTGTGGTAGCACCATATGCTAGTTTCCTAGATGCTGGTAATCCTGATGTATTTTTATCTTGGCTAGTACCAAGGAGGGAGCTGTACAAGGCCAAGTTCTTCCCACATATCCATGTTGAAAGCAGTTTACCTTCCCTGCGTTGTGAATGTGAACCAAGACAGCCATGCAACTGCTTCAGAGCACTCCTTTATTTCCTGGTTGTATTTGACTGGCTTTTAAAAATCATCCTACTGCATCTCTTGAGTCTTTTATGAAGCCTCTTTTTCAATGATAGAGCCTAGAAATGTTGGACTTAGAAATCACAAACCTCTACTGCTTCCATTTAAGGGTCAGATTCACTAATTAGATGCAGCAGGAGACTATAAATTGTTCACGTTCCAGACAGAGGAGAACAACAAAAACCCATTCTCTGTTAGTGGGGATGTATTAACATATATGTAGGACTTCATTCTTCTCTAAGTTGAACAAATATTCTTTAATCAGTCCTTAGAAATCACTTCTGAAGGTGGTGGCATTCTTCCATTACTAGACAGGGACAAACAGCTCTGTACTAGAAAAAACAACCACCACTAATTAACATTGTTTAATCAGATGGATTTGAAACATCTATAGCACAGGTGACCCTAACTCTAGCCTGCTGCTGAATTACTGTACTAGCAGCCATGCTGCTCTGCTCCAGCTGCACCTCTAGACACTTAACCAGAGATCTCAATGCAATTTCTGGTGCAGTGATTCTGAGGCTTTTGGGGAGTCAGCAGTCCAAGGATGAAAGTGATCACACATTCAAAATTCACATTATTTTGAGGGTTTTTGAAAGATGCTGGTATGAGCATGTATTACAGCTTCCACAGGGGCCATGGGAAAGGGTCTTTGAAACACAAGGATTGAAGTCAATGGCAATGAAATGGAGCACAGAGCTCAGAGCAGTTTTCTCAGGTGGGGCTCACCTGATACAGAGCAGCCTAAAGGGGTGAGGCAAGAGAGGCAAGTGCAACTTTGGGGGTAATGCCTAGGAGGAAAGCAAACCATGGTATGTCCCAGCAAAGCATGGAGAGACAAACAGCAATTCCTCCCCCCACCAAAAAAAAAAGAAAAAAAAAAGAAAAAAAAAAAAAAAAGAGATTTGTAGATTTGTCTCTGTCAGGCACTTCAGGAGGAAAATCCAAGTGTCTCTGACCATCTATTTAGCAATTCATGCTGTGCTCATCTGCACGGTATGTGACTCCCTGTGACCACACTGCCTTTTGGTAACTTTTAGCCACTCTGAAGATAGGTGTGGTAGCACTTTGGAGTCACTCTGGAAACCAGGAATACACGTTTGGGAGGCATCTTTTATAATTGGCATGGCTGAGCTGCAACTCTGCCTCAGGCAGAAGGTAGACTCTGTCTCGCTGGGGGTGGTGAGATGAAATCTCTTAGCACAGAAAGAACACAGAGCAGCTCAGAAGCCTGGAGGAAGGGGCTGGCACCTGGGGTTGCACAGAACCTCCTTGCAAAGCAACTGGAGGGAATTTTTTTCCCCAAGTGAGGGAACAGTGTGGAGGATGTTGTTGCCGAAGTCACCAGTGAAGTAGGGAAATTGAAATAATGAGCTACAGGAATCTTTCTGCATTTTGGCAAGATTTGAATCCACATCTGTTTATAAGAAAGTAATTAGTGGCCTGTCAAGCACTTTGAAGATGTTCTGAGTGCTAGAAAATTGTGATAAACTTATCTTTCTGTGCCTCTGTGTCTTGTGAGCGATTATTCAATCAGTGGGGTTGTTGACTGGAAGACTCAGCCAAACAGTGATTGGGTTTCTAAACTATTCAATTACCTCTAATGAAGAAGGATCAGAGAAACAACCCTTAAACACCTTAAACAGAGCAGCAGTATTAACACGCAAAATAACTCTCAGGAGAAACCTCCAGACACTTGCCAAGGTTGGCTTTGGAGCCAACTGTGATACAAATGCATAAAATATTAGTTCCTTAATGGTTGTGAAGTGTTGCTCTTTAAAGGTTACTGTCTTCCTGTCCAGACAAGGCTGCAGTGGAATGATGAATGAAGCGATCCATAAATCTGAGGTTTTCAAGCACCTGCAACTCCCATTGGGGTCAACAGGAATTTTGGATTACTGGGATTTAGCCAGTAAAACCTGATTCTGCATGAGATTAAGAATCCCCAGGGCTATTGGCCTCATCAGCCACAGCGTTTACCTGATGAAGTACTTGGAATGACGGCTCCAGAAATGCTGGTTATTTGGATGCATGTTTGTGATGGGAGACTTGATCTCTAAAGCACAGGGACCAGGTCTGTGCCAGAGAGGCTGCCTGGAAGTGAAATTGGGAAGAAGTCTCTCTGTGGCTGGCAGAGAAGCATAGTGATCCCTGCAAAAAGTGCAAGACAGGATTCTGCTTCTGAGGCAATTTCTCTCTCTTCTCCATTACAAGTCTCACCATATACAAAGAGCTGACTTGTTATTGGAGCTCAAAGGAATGAATGAGCTCAAAAGAATGTGACGAGGAGAGAATGCTACAATTCCACTGGGAAGAGCTGCTTCTTTTTCTTTAACTTTTGCATTCAGTTAATATTTGACTGTGGCCTTGGAGCACAGTATCATCGGAATGCCTCAGTGCGGCACCGGACAGTCGGCTGCAGCACAAACACTGCACCTGCCTGGAGCTGTCTAGAAGCTCTGTGTGTGTCTGCATTTTTGAAAGTATCTCACGGTTTTGTTTCCTGTGAATGTGCATTCAGCCCTGCACACTCGTGAAATGCTTAGCTGGGCTTGGGAGCATGTACATAGAGGGCCACAGTGGGGGGATGGGGCAGGGGAAGAAAGAGGGGCTGTAAGGCAGCTTGAGAACTGATACCATGCTAGTGTGAAACTTCTTTGTGAAGGGAACAACGCTGCCAGGTTTTGGCTTAAAGATTCTCAAACACTCCAGCAGCTTTAGAAACTTGAACGTGTCCTAGGCTCAGCTGTGTGCAGACACAATGCTGGAGAGGAGCCCCCATTTAAAATGGTGCCAAGGCCTCCAACAGCTTCTGAAATTCCAGGATCAGGCCCTAAAAATAACAACACGTTTGACCCAACATAGCCAGCAGAGCCAGAGGAGATGATAGGCTGCACAGCATAGTTCTAAGCCAGCTTTCCTAAACTGCAAACCCATTAAATATTTAGGTGGCCATATGCAAATCATTTAAATTCTGTTTCTCAGAAGCACACCATGGTGTACAGATGTGCTTTGTGCTGAGATCCTCATCCTAGGCTTTCAGCAACTATTTATTTTAAACCAGTAAAGGACTTAATTAATGGCTAATTGTGAGCTACCTTTTTTTAAAGGGTGTTTATTTATGAGGGAGGAGGGGGAGGAAGCAGAAATGCAAAGACCTGAGTTTCTCTCAGAGCAAACTCACATAGAAGAAAACACACTTTTGTGACTGTACCAAAACCCTGGGATTGCTCAGATATTTTCAACCCCCTCCACGGGTACCAATTTGCTAATTCAACAAATAAACAGCCCTTTATGTAGGAGCTGTCTCGTGGACAGTGTGAACACTTTAGAGACTAGGGCCCCAGATCTTCTTTTCTTAATGTCACTGTGAATTTGCTTGTGGAAGTGTATGACACCATGCACAGAGCCCAACAGCTGAGCTCATGCTTCAGGCATTCTCCCAGGACCGAGGGGGAGGGGGCTCTCTGCCAGCTCCCGGCCGCCTCTCCCCTCGCATTTACACACACACAAATCATGTTATCATAGTGAAAATATGTAAGAATTCCAGGAAGCAGAGGAAGTTTGTATGTTGACCTTAATTTATTTTTTTCCAGAGGAAGATCACACCGAATGTAAAAACGACAGTGGACACTAGCTAAACTCATTTGCAGATATTTTAATTTTCATTGCAACTCTTTCTTCTGCTGTATTTTGTCTTTTAGGATTAATGCTGTTTGTATTTTATCCCATGTGGCTACTTTGACTAAGAGAACTGAAATCAGTTGGTGAGAGGTCTATGGGACCTATTTAGACTGAAAAAAAATTGTAAAGGAGGTGCCAGTGCATTCTGGATCCTATTTTCCATTACAGTACAGTAAAATTGGGTGAGACTGTTTCTGGAGGGAAGGGAAGGAAGGGGTGGATGAAAGAGTGGGCTAACACATTAGGCTTTGGCACATGGAGGCCTGGGTTTATTTTGCTTTACAGTTCTGGGCTGGAACTCTTAAAATACTGATCAGTTTGGCCCCAAACTCAACTGCACTTCTAAAAACACACTTCACTTTAAACCTGCAAATGCCTTTGGAAGACTGTGGGACCTTAGAAGCTGCTGTGCTGGGAAGTGCAGTTACCTGCACAGCACCTTGCGACATCCAACCATTCCCAGCAGCTCATCCCTGATTCCCTGCTTCCCTGCTCCTTTCATTAGTACTCACACCTGTAAGGCTTTGCACACATTCCAGCACAGCCATTCCACCACCCCTAGGACACTGATGCAGGGCCAGGGAAATAGTACCTGAGTCCTTAAACACTCATCTCTCTCCATATACCATGGACAATGTGGTCACACACACTTGTAAAATGGCAAGTAAAGAGACCCCATTCCTCTTAACTGGCCAACAAGGAACCCAAGCATGGAAAAGATTTCTGTTTAATTGCAGGGGTCAGCCTGGCAGCCTCCATGAGGAGCACCAGCCATACCTGCTGGAGCATCAGCTGTGCCCTGTGCTCCCAGCACACCTGAGCCTGGTGGTTATTCCTGAGGAACCTCACACTCTGTAGTGTGCTAGGGCTCTTTAGGTTTTGTAAAATATGCTTTGACCAGCATGTTTAACTTGTAATAGGACTGGGCATTAATCCTGGACACATCTTGAAGAGTTTGATTTGAGAATTTATCAGATTGCTTAGAATTTCTTTGCAAACTATTTCATTCCTTATGTTTCTCTGTTGCAAACTTAAGCTTGAAGCCTGATTCAATTTTAAATGAGCAAGCCTGTTCTTCTAGCTAGCTAGCAGCCTGTGATGTATATTTGGGGCAGGCACCCCCACCCAACAGCTCTGCTCAAACCAGCAGGGCCATCCCTGCAAAATCTCCTGAACAGCTCGGTGTCGGCAGCTTCCCTGAAATCAAGGGATATGTCACTGAAGCTGTCAGGGTAGGACTTGTCCCACAGAATTTATTGCTCTATTCAAGTTTTCCTTTATTCTTTTCTACAGGTTTTCTGAATGCACTTCTTTCTCTCTCCCTCCACTTGCCCCCCATTTTATTTTCTTGTCACATATTTCAAACACACACCTGCCTTCCCTGCCTCATCTCTGGAGGGCTCAGGCAGAAGGTGGCAGGAAAAGTAGTATTTGAATTATATTTTGGTTTTCAGCCTATTCAGACATACAAGTAGGCAATGCAAGCCTGCTACTTTGCATGTTGTGGCACTGAGGCTTTTTTCTTTTTAAGCATACAACCCCCTACCAGCTGCAGTCTAGATTTACACCATGGGGAAGAACACAGTAGAACCAGATTGGAGATTAATCAAAGCAAATTCTGACCCGCTGTTACATGTGTCTCAATGACAAAAGATTTAAAAAGTAAAAATAAAAAATGAGGAGGCTTTGCTTTGGTAATAAACACTACAACAAAAAGGGACAACTTTCCCAAATATGCTGTGAAGAGAAGACAGATGCCTTCTAAGGCTTCTTGGTGTCTCTGGCCATTGTTGTGGATCTGTGGCTGCACGCTGCCAGCACGGGGAGCTGCCCCAGCAGGGTCCAGCATTCCTGGCTCCAGCACATGCTGGAAACATCCAGCTCCTTCTGGGGTGTCCAAGGCAGACTACAGAGCCCAGCTCACCTGCCTCTTGCTCACTGGGAAAATTCATGATCCAGAGGTTTTGCTGTAAGTCAACCACACTGCCCAGGAGAGAGCCAAATAACCCCCTGGGATCTTTTCTACACAGAAATCCCTTCTAGTCATTTGTTTGTGACTCTAAATCATATAGCTTGTGAATAATAAAACAGAAAGTCACATACAATGATGAATTATCAGTTATCCTGAAATGTTACATATTCTTCAGCTTTTAGGAGTATTTTTATTCTATAGGGATTACAATCAGGTGAAAATTTGTAGTTCGCAATCACTAGAGTAGCACTGTTAGTCTGCATTAAGAACATCTACTTAAACTTTTGGGCTACCATCCTCAAATGGCATAAACTAACAGCTCCATTTAAGTTACTGTAGCTCTACTTAGCTGCATCTTCTGGGGAGCCAGCTTTTGCTTTCTTGGGGAGAGAAAAAATGAAAAACCCCAAATAATTAGTAGGGTGAATATTTTCTATTTTTTAAAAATATATTCACAGGTGGCACAGGTAAATCACTGTATTTAGATGTAAGAACTGAGAAGATACCAGGACTTGTGAAAACCATCTGTATCTAGAAGAAGGAAATACTCCAATCCTTACTGGCCTGTATGAGATATTTTAAAGACATTCACAAACGGTTTTAAGTATTTTTCTCAGCAAAGACCTGGCTGAATTGGCCCATGTGTGTAATCAGGGCAGGGTTAAACAGTAAGGCCCCGATTCAGCAAAGTGCTGGAGCACACCTTCAGCTTTTAGTGCATGAGTGGCTTCATTGAAGTCCTTAGTAATTACATGTTTTGCTGAATCAGGACCTGAATTTATTTGGGGCAGGAGGACCTTAATATCTTCCAAGGAATTATACTTATTACAGGGGACAGTCTATAAATTAGTGTTTAAGTTAAAATCAATTTCTAGATAATACATATCCCTAAAAGACAGATTGTTAGTTTGTATGAGCTTTGTAACAAAACTTTAATTAAACCCTTTTTAAATAAAACCTGTCGTACATTATACTGCTAATTGACTTGACCTGGTACAAAGAGGACTCTGCCAGCTAGAGGAGACTAAAGGAGATTATTCTGTCTGGTGCTGCAGTGATTGTGTGTTAATAAAATTTATTTCTGCAGTCTTGCCCAACTCCCTATTGTGTATTCAAGAAATGTGTGGGCTTGCAGCCAGTCATCACAAAGCAAAAAGTAATAAAACCTCAAAAGCTGACTTTTTCTACCTCATTCTGCTGCTTTTCTGCAGCATAAAGTACATGGTACAGTCTGCTTGCATGCACATCTCAGAGTTCTCTTTTTAATTTATTTTTTCAATTATGTTAAACTCTGCACCTTATTAATGTTAGCACAGTAACAAATGAAGGACAATTAAAGGATTCAGAAAAGCTCAGTGATGAAATAGTCTGGGTGTGGCAATCATATTTTATTGCCACTACACTGATTACATACAATATAACACATCTAGCAATTAGAGAAACATGTTAATCCTCCTGGCCCAGACCTATTTCACACAGAATTCATTTCAGGGGGCCAAATTCTTCCTTTACCCTCATGCAAGTAAATCTGAAATAGCTTCTTGCCAATCAGTAGAATCATTTGGATTGACATTCATGTAAATGACAGCAAAATATGACCCTCTGACTTCACAGAGTTATTCCTGATAGATGCTGGGTGCAATTACAAAAAAGTAATCACAAGAACTTATGCAAGAAATACATGGAATAAACAGGAGGACTTGGAAGTTTTAATACGTGCTCAAAATTATGAATTAATTGGCACAAGAAACTTGTAGGGATAATTCACAAGACTAGAATATTAATTTATCTGGTGGAGCTCGTTCAGGGAGAAGGACAAAATGCTGTCCACAGAGACATTCATCCCACAGTGTAAAACATGGGAAGAGATAACCAGCTGAAAATCCCTAGCTAATAATAACAGAGGGAATGAGCACAGGTGCTGTCACAGCAGAGGGGGGTTGAGGGGGTGTACAGAGTAAAGCCACAAAGAACAGATGGACAGAACTCCTTCTTTTGGAGGGCAGGAAGATGAATCATACACACATCCAGGCCACTGGGCTTGGAGATGATGGAGGCACAGGCAGGAGCTGATGGAGATGCCTGCTGGGACACAGGGATCACAGGACAGCTCCATGCTGCCAGTGTCTTCTGGAAACAAGGCTGGAGAAGCAACTGAAGGGAACATTCTTTACTCTTCATTTTAAGAGTCAGGGGAAATAGGTTTAAAAATAAGCAAACAGAACGCAATTTGGTGACAGTGATCATAGAATGAGAAAACCCACTGCTCCTGGAAGGGAAAATGAATAGCAAATAGAAGCAATAAACTTGAAAAAAGCCAGATTAAATAAACTCAGAGAATTTTAAATATTATCTCATGGGGAATGCACTCAGAGGAGCTGACAGTTCCTTAAAATAGTTCTATTAACAGCATGAGTGCAAATTATCCCAAAGCAGCAAAACCATTTGAAGTGTTGTAAGAAACCATCTTAGCTAAATCATGGACTCCTCCTCTCTGACCTCAAACACGAGGAAGGCACAGAAAGTTGAACCTAGGTCAGATTATTGAAGACCAGGAGGAAAGAAAAGAGAGTATAGGGCCCAAATCACAAAAGTCAAATGAAAATGCATCGGTGCAGAAAGGACAACAAGAAAACAGGATGTAATCATACATCATAAAGAGAGGAAGATGAGGAAAATGTGTTGGCCTTCTATTGAACAAGGCAGGGAAAGTTATTGACAGGTGATGCTGAAGAGGCTGAGGGCTTTAAGGTTTTTTCCTGCAATCTTTACCAAAAAGGTCGAATGGGAAACAGCAGTAGTGACAGAGGTAGAAACACAAGTGAAATCAGGGAAAGAACAGATTAAATAGCACTTAGATAAATCAGATCTTTCAAATTGGCTGGGTCAGTTACAATTCACCCTAAAGTACTCTACTGAACTACCTGAAGCAATGCCAGGGCCATGAGTGGTTTTCTTGGAGATCTTAGGGGATATGGGTGAATATCCACAAGACAGAAAAATAGAAGATAGTGTGTTTCCTTACACAGAGGGAAAAGATTGTTATGGGGAATTAAAGAGCAGTGAGTGAAGGTCAGTTTTTGGAAAAATATGGAAACAATCATATTATTTGTAACTGCTCAGGAAATAACAAGGAGATGAGTAACAGTTAGCATGGCTTTGTCAAGAACACAGATTTGTTAAACCAATTTAATTTCCTTCAGTGGGAATGGAGGAGAAACAACAGATAAATCTCAACTTTATTAAAGCTTTCCAGGATCAGCCTCCTCATGGTCATAAGTGAGCTAGGAAAAATAGTCTCCCTCTACCTACAAAATTCTCTCTAAAACTGGAAGTATGTTAAATACATTTCTGTAGGCATCTGCCCTGCATTTGCTCCTATGAAATACTTCTACTCCAGTCTTTTATGTTAGATCAGAATGACTTAGTTTCTGCACACAGTAAAAGTGAGAAGGGCTGCACAGGTGACACCAGGCCATTCTGAGGATGCTTGCTTAGAATACAATGTGATTTTTTCACAGCTGGAGCGGTGTAGGCAGTTTGTAGCAAGTCCTTTCAGCTTTAAAGAAGACACCAAACAGAAAAGATCTAGCAGAGAGCACTGAGTAGCCAGAGGCCCAGCAAACACAAGCTACAAGGAGAACTGGAAGGAACGCTCTCATATAGGCTGCAGAAAAGGCTGAGGAGGACTATATATGTAACACGCACTTAAAAGAGGAAAGGACTAAGTAGTCTTCCTTATCCAGTGGATAGGATAAGAAATATTGGGTTAAACAGGAGCACAGGAAATTTAGGTTAAACATTAGGAAACCCTGGGTAATAATATGGCTTGTTAAGCACTGGGAAAGATCGCCTGGGGAGGTCATAGAGCCGCCCTCCTTGGAAGGTTCCAAGAGTATGCGAGATGTACACTTAACAGAAGTTCTGCTTTTAAAGTTGTGGCAGACTTAGATGACCTCTAAAAAACCTACTTCCCTTTATAAGGGCTACTATTCCCCCAGTTTGAAAGGATAATTCCCTCTGGGGAAATGGATCTGTGCCTGGATGCTGGAATGGCACAGCAGCCCCGGGCCGCTCTCGGCGTCAGCGGCTCCGCAGGTGCGTCAGCGGTGCCTCAGCTCCAGCAGAGAGGTGATCCCTCCTGCAGGCACCTCTGTACCTGAACTCACTTCCCAGCACTTTCCTCAACCAGGAGCTCAGCTGGCAGCCTTTCCCCTGCCAAGGTGCAAACACAGCTGCCCAAGCTTTCACCATCCACTGTTCACACCTGTGGCAGCACTCAGGAATTGCTGCTGAAGGACACGCAGGGACTTCACTCAATGCTCTGTGTTTCCAGAGAAAACTGAACTGCTGGGCAAAAACACAGCCTGCACTCCATGCTCTAGCTAAGAATTCATTTCACAGAACAAAGTCCTGAACACTGAAGTCCAAGTTAGAGTCTCATGTAGCAGATCAGGTCCTACCCACTGCACCTCCTGCACAACAACCTGTGGGTAACACACACGCAGACAGAAAACACCAGATCATTCATTGGCCACTAGCCAAGAATTTATCCTACAACAAACGTGTTTCAACCCAGACCTAGCCATGTGCAGAATGCTCTGAATGACACTGCTGCTGAAACTTTCCAATAAAATGGTAACTAGAATATCTATCATTAAGCTCACAGTCACAAAGATATTAATGTTCCTAGCACCCCCAGCAGTCCCAGACATGTCACTCTATCTCTGCCCACTGAAGCCACAGTGCTGTAAAAAAGTCACAGCTCCCAGAAAATGAGGAAGTTAGTTTATCTGAACTTACACAGCATGAGATGACATCGCTAAAATGATAATAAAATTGGGGAAATCAGAAGACAGAGCTTGTCTGCTGTTTGAAAAGGCAAAGTGTACTAGAATTCTTGCATTCCCTTCCTGTACAAACACTGATCTCTATCTTAGGGTGTCAGTTGTAAAGGAGGTGTGATCTGTTACACAACACATTTCATTCAGTTAACAACACTTAGTTACATGCTAATAAAGCATGTCTTAAGAATACACCAAACTAATAATTTATTCACAATTTATTCTCCCATTCTCTTTAGCCTGGATTAGATTTGAGGCATAAAGAGGATCCATTAAGTATTTTGCTGTTTCAGTAGGTTTTTCTGGCATATTGGGCCAAGTTTCTCAAGCTTGTAGGAGGAAGGAGATAAAGCCACACAAGGCATGTGCATACTCACACACACACATAAACACAGAGCAGGGAATGAGATGATGTAGCCACTGGCAGGATGTGTCTGCTCTTGATTTCCCAGTGCCACCGAGCCCTTCCCTGGGTTACACAGTGGTTTTTTTCCATGTTGTTTTGTGTCTCAATGCCAGCACTGATTGTGGTGATTGATTGACTGAGCTGGTGCTGCAGGATTCAAAACAACAACCCTGGTGGCAGCAGCTCAGGGAAATGCAGAGAACACCGGGTTAATCCAAGGAGAGAAGAAACAACGCTGGTGATCTGCCAGCTCTGAGCATCCTACAATAAATTAGGAATAGCTATAATCATTGTTTTAAAATGAAAGATGCAAGCAGAGCCTGGCAGAAGCTTTTTAAGCACTCTGTGCTGGGCTTTAGCCTGTGGGCACCCACAGAAAAAGCCCTTTTCCCTTTCCATTGAGCTCTTCCTCACACATCTCATCCCACTCAGCCTCAGCAGGTGGGCTCACAAAAGCCATTCCCTCCCTCCCTTTGGGGTGCAGGGGCTTTCTCCCTGGCTGTCCCTGATGTGACCATCTGTTATTCACCTACACTGAGATGGAAGAGGTGCTCCTCACACAGCATCTCCTTCCCTCTGGCAGCAGTGTCCCTTTCCCTGGGGTCTCCCTCCTCCTCGCTGAGGATCAATGAAACCCTCTCACACTTCACACCTGCACCTCCTACCAGGGTAAAGGAGGTGGAGATTCTTTTCCAGAAGCAATGTTTCTCCTTGGGAAAAACCCCTAGATAATTCAAAGACCATCCTTGAGCTTTTTGCTGTTGTTACTTTTCCCCACCATCCCTTTATCTCCCGTGATCTCCTGTTCCTTCTCACTCCACTGCTGCTGCCTCTTAATTAAACATTTTAACACTGACCCTATTTTCACTTTATCTAACTCCCCTCTCACTCCCTTCAGCAGAGTCCCACCGACGTGGTCCCCATTATGTTTCTCCTCCCACTCAGCTCATAGTAGTAGCTACTTGTCTGTTTTCCTGATAGGAATTCAGCCTTCCCCTGGCTGCATTATGAAGATAAGCTGCTCCTGGTGACAAAGGAATCACTAATGGACGTGCCTGCTTTCCCATCCCAGGGACAGAGGCTGCTGCTGTCAGGAACTTTTTCCCTAGCACAAGTAGCTTTCCAGCATGCCCTGTAAAATAGAGCACATTTATGATTGCTGGCATACTCACAGGGTTACCAGGCAGCTTTTTGCAGCACAGACTTTACAACTTGCATATAGATGGACCCAGACATGGCTCTGGTTTGAGACAATGGGAGATTTACTATTGCATGTATTTGCACCATGATTTGGTGGCTTTGTATAAACAAAATAGAAACAGAAAATAATTATTTGTTTGCCAACCCACTGAATGTAGGGAAGAAGCACAAAGTTTTATTCATCTGCAAGCTCAGCAGATGTCAGTGTATGAATGGCCTGATTTCAGTCTCATTTTTGGACTAATGAAGATTTAATATAGCTAACAGAACCATGAGGTAATTCTGGGTTTGAACAAAAAGTGATTCCATATCATCCCATAACTTGTCACGATAAAACATTAACTAACCCCATGAATTTTGTTGGTGGTGTTTTGTTAGAACAGCTTCTGAGGGGAGTGATAGTTCAGTCATTATTTGAATGTCTGCTATAGTGGAGTCTATCACCACTGAAAGCCCAGAATAATGGCCTGTGTTATTCTTTTGCATCTTTTTCTATACAGCTTTTGAGGGAGCTGTAATTGAAGAGAAATGAAAGGGCAGCCAACCAAGAGACAATACTGCAAGGATCAGTACTGGAATGTGAGACAACATAGTTTAAAAGCTGAAACTTTAAAACTCCTGCTACGTGTGTACTTTTGAAAAGGGTAACATCAATAGCAAAAAAAAAAAAAAAAAAAAAGAAACCACAGCTATTTTCTCCTGATTAAGAAATAACCAAACTACTTTTTAAAAAAATTTTTGTTTATAATCTGGTGGCCTCCTATGAGGGCATGAAAAAAAGGATTAATGCCTTCACTGGGTACCTATTTTTTACTGCTGTTCTCTTTAGAAAATGTGATTAACTAAAAAGGTGAAAAAGAGACCCATGGAATAAAGATATGAGAATACCAAGGCAGGGTGTTATGAATCAGGGACCCTGCAGCAATTTACAAAAAGCTTGCAAAATATAAACTGCTACTTAGCATCAAGTCCTGTGTCAACTGGGTCTCCAGTGATGTCAGTGTTGTACCCCCTGCTGAAAGCATTCCTGGTGCTTACAGAGAGCTGAAACACCACAGACAGCATTTTCCATACTTAAGGTTCAAACTCCAGTACTTAGAGGATTGCAAGAGGATCACCATTGTGCACTGACTGACGCACCAAGCTTAAATTTTCCTCCTGTTTCTACAAATATGAGAAGTAGAAGCTCTTTAGCAACCTGGTGTAAAGCTACTGAAGCCATTTTAAAGCCACTAGAGTCAGTGAGAATCTTTACATCTGTCTCTTGCGCTCTTGGATTCTCCAAACACTTATGTGTGTACTTAATGTTCACATGAACAATCCCACTGGAGAAATTGTTTGTCTTAAACTCAGAATAGGGCCAAGTTTAAGATGGCTTTAGCTAAATGTGGCCAGGATG
>NW_005054314.1:4967423-4968945 GCF_000277835.1 Geospiza fortis
CCTTTTCCCTACTCAAGCCAATTCAGCCATGCTCTCAATTTCTGAAATTATCTGTGCATCTGAAGATATTTGGGATATCTTTGTGCTTAAGACTTAAAATGATACAGTAAGGGACTGAATTTGTTCAAAATAAGCTGGATCCCAAACACTAGAGTTTGGGAGTCTAGGAGTCACTAGATCATAAACATAAGAATACTGAGGCTGTTTCAGGCTGCAATAAGCAATGTTTCCTCCAGTGTACACCCCAAAAAGATTAAGTTTATGTTGCTTTTAATGATGAAGAGTTTAACAAAGCATAATTTGGAACCAGTTTTCAGTACTCCTGCCAAACTCTGAGTAAAACATCATTTACCTCCTAAGTGAACATTTTTTCTGGCAGTTTTGTATGAATTAAACATTTTGGTCATTTAAAGGAAAAATGTTAAAAATCTGGAGTGTTCTTAAAAATAGCAGATCAGTACACTTGAAATATCTTTTCTGATTTTAGGGAACTCCCCCATGCATGTAACGTGCTATGAAAACCAGAGCTATTTTGCACAAATTTCAGAGCAAGCTTATGAAAATAGTATAATGAGGCAAAGTGCTCAGCAATGCCAGAGCATGGGGACCACAATGCTGTAATAGATGATATCAGGATGATGGCAAAATAATGTCACTGCAATCACTGGAGACTACATTACTATGTCAAGATGATGGCAAAATGATTTTGACGCAAGTCTATTGAAACTCTGCTAAAATATCCAGATGATTGCAACATATCAGGCAAATGCCCCAGAGGCAGTGACTGATAAATTTGTGTTAAAGTATTTCAAAGACACCACTCTAATCTATGTTATATAGGCAAGATCCTGGTCTGCTAATGCTTTAGTCTGACACCACCAACACTGGCCAAGGCTCTCAAAAGGAAGCTTTGCCTTTTGGTGAGAAGTTCTGATGATCCCAGGCCATTCCAGGATACAGAGTTCTTTGGCCTTCTGTGCAGGCACAGCTATAGCTTGAGATTGCCATAGCTGAAAAAACAAGTCTACTTCAAATGTGGCCTCATCTGAGGTGAGCAGTTCTAGGAGTTTATGGTGTGGAGAGGCAAACTGTGCCCTGGTGCTCCAGATGTGGAAATATCAGGTGATAACTAAGAATCACAGCCAAAACAAGGAGAAAGCTTTCCCATTGTGGAGAATGGTAAACATGTCACAGGTAACAGAGAGCTAAAGCAGCTTTAGCATCTTCTCCCCATATAAAGTAACAAGTTAATCAGCAAGGGATGCTGCCTTAGATGAACTCATCATTTACCCAAAGGGGCTAATTTTTTTGCAGCAGTAAGAGACGGTTCCTGAGAGTCACAGCAGAGTTCATGGACATTGAAAGGAGTTAGCTGTGGAGACCCTGATGGAAGCAGAGCAGATTACACTGAAGAACTGTATCAATAACAAGTAATGATGTCTTCTCCCTTTATGCAAGAAAATCTTGCAGAACATCAGCCAGCACTGCTCCCTGCTCTGCCAGGGCTGCCTTTCCCTGAGTT
>NW_005054314.1:4969025-4969349 GCF_000277835.1 Geospiza fortis
ACATTCCTGCTATCAGAACTAACAAGAAGCTGCAAGAGCTATTTCAACAGAAATAGTCAAAGCTGCTCTAATTATATGTTCTTTGCATAGGCTGGCAAGTATGATGATTTTAGAAACTGGGTTATTCAAGCTTCTGAGGTTACAAATGCTGCTGTGCCAGCTCCACCCACTAAGTAAAAGGTTGCAGGCTGCAGTCAGCTCTGGCTCCTTCAGTGCAGCCACAGCCATGGGCAGCTTAGAAGGGGAAATAAGGCTGTTCAAAGGACAGCCAGGCGTGTTTAGGAGGTGGCCTTGCTGGACTTTCGGTTCTACCACAGGTATATT
>NW_005054314.1:4969397-4974678 GCF_000277835.1 Geospiza fortis
TGACCCACTTGCTCCTCACCTCCAGCTGACAGTGCTGGGCTGGCCATCACATTCAGCTGTGCCCTGGATCTTGGGCTCATCGTGTCTACTGTGAACAGATGGAGCTTGGGGTTCCTGCAAATCCCATCTGCTCCAGCAGCAGCCAATATTAGTAGTCCTTTAAGAAGAAGCCTAGGTCCTTCCAGAAGCCCCAGTCATCTTTCTTGCTTTGCACTGTCACTTACTGGGGCAGATGGACCAGTGAAAGATGGCAGAACTGTCAGCAGCACTCCCAGAACTGGGGGCACCTCATCTTTCCAAAGGAATATGAGCAGGGTCCTTCAGGCCTTGCTCTGCAAATGTGGACTTATGGCCACCTCTGCTAGAAAGCTGCCTCACCACAGTGCAAATCCAGCTGCAGGAGTACCTGTACCTTATGGGTTAAATGTGCAAAGGAGGCTGATGAAAATACAGGGGTTTGCACAACACAGTTCACAGCCTTAGTTGACCCCTGTATACCTTTTTTGGCTCAGATTTAAATACCCAATCCTAATTTAAGAATTTTTATTGTTCCAGGGCTAAGTTATGTGAAGACCTACATTCAGGCACATCTCTCCATGCAGCTACACTCACAAAAGAAACCACATCCAGGAATTCTGTCACTCCCGAAACTCCAAGAACAGGGAGAACAAGTACCCTGTGGGAGTTGAGATTCAACTGGAACCCAGCCTGCCTCAACTCAGCTTTTCTGCTCAGAAAAGAGGTGAGAGATGAAGGGAGAGAAGGGGAGCACAGACAGCAGGAGTCCCTTTGCATGCAGCTCTTCAGGTGAGAGGTTTGCCCATGTTTATGCCACAGGCTCGGGCTTGGCTGGAAGATACAGGAGCACATTCCCATTTCAGATCCCTGCCTCAGCTTCTTGCTAGCTCCTGTCAAGGGTGACCCAGCCACTCACCACCATCCCTCCCCATTTCCCAGGAAGGATCCTGGCTGCCTGGGCACCAGGGAATTTGATTTGCACACCCAGGGATCTTGGACCCCCAGGGAACTCTCCCAGACCATTCGGTCTCGATGCAGCCCCACACAGGTGAATTATAAACCCCAGGTTAGAATGCCTGGTCCTGTAAAAATGGCACAAAGGAACAGGTTTTGCTTTATGTGACCAGAAGAAAACCCTCCCTCACTACAGGGATAAAGCCAAGTGGAAGTGATTTCTGTGCCTTTCCAATCTCATTAGGGATTTTAACTGGGAACAAAGGGGTATTTGGGATGCTTTGCTTCAGTGATCTTCCACTTCATGTAAACTCCATTCCAGTGGTGGAGAATGGAGTGATCTCGCGATCATTTGTTAAGGCATCCAGAGTCTGTCAGTACAGATTGATCAGCATATAAGAGGCTATAGCTGCATCTTTGACATCTTCCCCATTCTCTATTGCTGAGCACAATTGTGCTTTAACATCTTTTACATTAGAATCTGGTAGAAATACAGATTGTTTTGTTTCCTATCAAGACAAAATTCTGCTTTCAATAGCACTAGCTGAATACAGAATAATGCCATTAAATTGAGTGTAGATGGCTACTAAATTATTTGGCCTTCAAACATGCTAGTCAGTGGTTGAAATACAGGCATCTCTCCTGGAGTCACTGTGACAGTAGCAGCAAGCAACTGGAATGTGAATACTGTTCTTTCAGCATGAAACTAGCTGTTGTGGCTCAATTATTTCCTTTATTTTTCTACTGTCACTAATATAAATCAATACTTTTCCATCTGCTGCCATTTCTAGACTTGAACCATGTATTGCCTTCCTAACCATTATGCAACCTCTTGACAGAAACCCATTATAAACCTTTCAATTTATTCTGCAGCACAGCTCTGCTAGTGATATTTACATCTATAACACGCACATCTCATACTCTTTTCTTTCTTGAAGCCTCTTTTATTGCACCACATTTTCACACTGTCCTCACTTCAGCCTCTAGCCAAGGCAAACACAGACAAAAGTATACTTCTTAAACATATTTCCGTTTTAACTGCAGACTTCAGTATTTCCAGTGAGAGGATCATAAAGAGCTGTCAACAGAAAAGGGAGTCAATTTCAATTTTTAGTACAGGAGGCTTGTTAAAGATCACAGCACTGTAGTGGATGTTGAGCTGTTCCACTCAGCGTATAAAGCTGCCCCTTAGATGTGCAAGACTCAGGCACCCGCCCCAGCTGCTGATCCCCTACTTGTGCCCATCAGACACCCTCTCTTTCCCAACAAACACATCCATACATTAGTTGCTCTTTTCCAGCAAACACATCTATACAGTAGTTTCCCAGCACAGAAGCAGCAGCCTGACAGGACCTCTGTCTTTGGTGGCAGGACATGACAGGTTTCACTGCTGATCTAACAGGACCATACTTGTTCAAAGTCCCACCTGCCTTCCTGACAGACCTACTCACAGTGTCTGCTGGTCTCGAAGTAAGGCAGGTGGTAACTACAGAAGCAAGAGTCTTCCCAAAGTAGAACATGAAGTAATTTCCCTATTCATATACATATATATATATGTATATATATTTCCCCCTCAGGCTAACTGCTATCTTGTCTTGAAATAACACTGCTTAGCCCACAGCCATCTTCAACAGCAACACACAAGAATGAGAACACTCCTTGCTGGACCAGGCACTGGCTAGTTGGGTGTAACATCAGACCAACAGTCAATTCACAGCAATTTTGGAAATGTTTTTAACAAGGTTACTTGGGAAGGAGCTTAAAATGATAAAAAACAAGTAAGTGGAACCCCACATATTGCCTTGGTGAAACCCCCAAATGTGCTGCCCACTGGCAGTAGGCATGGCTCCAAGAGAACTGGGACTGTCAGCCACAGCTGTGACCTGGCAGGAAGATGAGAGCTGCCACTGTGGATCACACCTGCTGTCCCTGTACTCTGGTACCATGGGCCACAGGAGTGTCCCTGTAATGGCTGATTATAGAAAAGGCTGCCCTAGAGGGAAATATTTCCTTAAGTCTCGTCAGTCACTACTTATGCTGTGAATCATAAACATTTAAATCTCTTAAGATTTTTATCCTGGTTAACATCAGTATAGATAAGCTCATGACCTGTTTCTGAACATTTAATTGTTCTTTCTTCAATACTACTAAGGTCTCTATATTTTATTTCTCACACAGGCAGAAAAACAATGCTTTGTTTGTGAGTATGAAGTCTGAGTAACTTTACTCACTCTGGTGATGTCTTGTGCAAGCAAGACCCAGCATTGCAGGCAGATGGAGGAGAGGCTCCCAGCCACTAAACAGGAACAGTATGCCGGAAAATTAGGAAAAAAAAATCCCTATCTTGAAAGAAAATTATCTTTCCATATCTTGCATGGCTTTTGGCTTTGTTAATATGAAAGATGTCTTGAGAATTCCCTGATGCACCTTTTGTATTAGATTCATTGTTTTACATATCACTATTCTGTCAGACCTAATTTGCCCATTTCCTGAAGTGTTCTAAAAATCAGTTTTCCTCAAATATTTCCATGTGTTCTTAATGAAAGGAAACTTCATTTTCAAACAAAGTACAGCCCCACTCACTGTATTCACTGCTGCTCAGTGGCTTAGCCACAGCTACACCCTTAGCTAACTTGTCAGTGTTAGTCAGGACCTAGCCAAGAACAGCCTCCCCTCCTGTGTGCTCTGCAGCATTGTTCCAGTTGTGATCACTGAAGGGTTTAAGAACTTGCCCTGGCACATCTGACCAGTTTATAAGAGGGAAGCTGCTCTCACCACTTATTACTGTGTTACTTAGGGGTTTGGGCTTTTTTTGCCTCTTTGATCTCCCTCAACATTTTAGTCACAACATTTTCTTAGGCCAAAGAAATAAATATGACTTTATTTATGTAACAGTATTCTCATTGACTTGGGATTTTTCTGTCTCGTGTTTATAGCATAGTTCAGTTCACACAAAAATGTAACCTGTACACAAACCCTTGGCTATGGCACTGGTTGCTCTGCTGATGAGCTTGTCTGCTCTTCATAAGCACTTTACACCTTGGCACCATGGCTTGGCACTTGGTCCTATTTCAGTGGTGTGTTCACAAAGGAAACAGGACTGTACATAACATGATAGCAGAGCTACCCAAAGAATTATTAGGGCTGAGGTATCTGGTTGCAAGCAGGAACATGACTAAGAAATGAGATAATAATTTTGGTGTATTTGTGACTGTGCTGATAATCACACAGAGCTACTGAGAGCATCCTTTGTCTACCAAAAAGGCGAAATCCTGGTTCTAATGAAGTAAAACAACAGAAGTTCCAAGCACCAGAGTAAAATCAGCCACAGCTGCCCGCTCATGCACTTAATAGGTAGTGTGCCTTCTCTCCTGAAAAACCTGCCTCTCGAGTATTTATAAAGCATTACATGGTGTCAGAAGTTATCTTAAGCCAGAGATGGAGCAATTACTTCCCCCAAGTCTGCTGGCTTTATGAGGGAAGGGTGCAGAAAAATGGTGTCAGCTTAGCAACGTTTTGAAATACTCTTCTCTGCCATGGGGACTGTAGGGGAATTAGCTGAAGGGCAAGTGGTGATACTGCTTGGGGCACGGGGTGCTCAGCAGCCCCTTAAGTACACGGTGGGACGGGAGAAAAAGAATTTAACACAGCATTAGGTGCTAAATAAAAACCTTACAGTGATTGGGAAGATCAGTCACATTAACTTGCACTGACGTCCCAATGCAGAAGGATCAGGTTCAAAATCAGTGGGATATGCTGGGGTGTGCCATCCATACATAAGCATCACAGAGGTACACACAAAGAAGGCAATCACATACACATTAATTTCAAATATTTCAATCCTTCTACTGCCAAAATAGAGTGCCAGAGCGGCAAACATATAAGCTGAGGTTTTCAGTCACAATCTGGTTTCTTTGTGCCTTTACTATAGGAAACAGGCTACAGCAGCTGGTGTAACCCCATAGGCAGCAGGTTTACCTAGTTCTGCTTTGGGTAGAGCTGACACGTTTGGCTTTCCCTCATTCCTTATATTTTACCCGTCACATTTCCCCAGCCAAACGTGCCCCACTCGCTCGTGTTGACAGTGACCCCGCAGAGACTCCCAGCTTGGCTGGAGCCGCGATGAACTTTCTGCTTCTCCTCACTGGGTGTGCCCGGTCCTGCTGGGGATAAAACGGCGCATTCAGCTGCTGCTCACCACAAGGAATAAATAAAGCCAGGAAGGAACTGGAGGCAGGCGGGAGAGACGTCGGTAGCGGTGACGTCCGCGCTGTTTGGCCCCGCTCGGGGCTGGCCCAGCGCCCGCCTC
>NW_005054314.1:4975087-4979197 GCF_000277835.1 Geospiza fortis
CCTCGCCATCCCTGCCCGGGGACACGGGGCAGCCCCTCGCCGCCGGCCGCGGAGCTGCTGGGGAGCCTCTTGGGGAGAGGGCCCCCAGCTCCCCCCTGCCTGAGAAGCAGCTGTGCCACTGTGGTGCCTCATCGCTGCTGTGCCACCAGCTAATCCCGATCTGTGGAACCCAGAGGATTTTCTTTTTCCTTTCCTTTTTTTTTCTTTTTAAGAGGAAAAAACCCAGGAGAGAGTTTCCCAGAGCCAGGCTAGCAAGCCAGCACCATAGTCCTGAATTAGCACCACTGGAGCAGAGCAATTCCCAGTATCAGCTGGGAAAGGGCAGGAGCAAGTAAGCGAAGCAGGCATGGGGGAACGTTTAATAGAGAGCCTATCTAAATAAGCGCCATGTGCTGCTGCCAGGAGCCCAGCTGTCAGCAGCACCTTTCACCTGAGCCCGCGCCTCCCGAGCCAGCTGGAGGAGGATGTGTGTGTAGGCAGCTCCCGATGCCATTCAGGGAGCCGAGCTCCATGAGCTGCTGCCTCCCACCAAGCGCTCAGTGGCCGGGTGGCAACAAAGGATGGGGCTGAGGGGGAAGGGCGCTGGTGACAGGGATCTGCGGCGGCTTTCATGTACACTGCTTCACCTCTGAGCCACCCGAGGTGTCACCTGAGGTAAGGCACAGTGAACACTGAGCTCAGCTTACCGGCCACAGGTGCTTTTGATAGCTCAAGGCTGCCCATGCTCGGCCCAGCTCGCCCTTTACGGGCACAGCCAGAGGTTCCTCACATTGCTGGGGCACAGCCCAGCAGCGAAGGCGCAGAGCAGACAGCCACGAAACCACCCTCGTGAGGCACGTCTGTCTCATCTCTTTGAAGCTGGACAGATTTCAGAATGACTCAATAAAAGTTACAATTAACAGTATTGAAAAAGATACTTTAAGGAAGGCAATTTGAGATAATTCAGCCTGAGACCATACTAGCCTTCCCTGGGGAAAAAAACCGAAATCACTATGGAGGAAAATGAACATATTTAAAACACTGCAAAAGTGTTTTGCCACACAAATTGAGGAAGGAATTGATCACTAATACCTGGATTCACAACCTGATTTTCTATTTGAAAATTTCTAGATTTCATGATGTCCTTAAACAAGTGCCTAACTGATTCAGTATTCTAGTTTGCATTCCAAAAAAACCCACAAAACAAGATACCATGTGAAACAACTTATGTTTATATGTTCTTCCATGCCTTAAAAAAAATCTGGCACACAGTTTTCTATGACATTGTTCAAAGCAGTGTTTTATATAATCGCTGTATTTCAAAGGCAAACGAAACTGAAAACTTGATAAGAAAATGAGAAGTGGAATGTTTAACTTCAAAGAGAAATAAAACCTCACTTCCTACTTCTGCCCCACTGTTCTACATTGCAATTAAATGTGAAGTTTCATACACAGTGCTGTGATTTATCACTAGTCAGAATGTAGAAGCTAGCTTCTGCTTTAATAAATACTGCCCAGCCTGTGATGCCCAACTGTGAATATATTTTACTAATAAATTACATCCACTCAAGAAAAAGACACGAATGAAACATCAAGAAGGTAAGGACCAGGCATTAAGAAACAGCAGGTTAAAACAGCCCAAGGCTTCCATCAAACTTCCATTTTTTGGTTAATTTCTTAAAGTGCTAAGCCAAAGAATGAAAGTACAACTCCAAGGCTAGAGCAAAGGAATCAGTAGGGAAAACCACATCAGTAATCAACAATATAGAAACTATTCTATGGGGTTAAATTACTGTTTTCAGGAATCAACATCCTATATGCTCCTCTGTTTTGAGTTACTGGAAATTAAACCACAAACAACCAAAAAAACCTGACATCAGAAAAATCATCTTTTTTGTCCCTGCTGCCCAAGCCCCACCAAGGACCAGAGGGAAGCAGGATGGTGCTCAGAGAGCTCAGCTAAAGCCCTGGGCTCACCAGGGTCTGTTACCCTCGCAGTGGGAATCCCAGGGAGGAGCGAGTGGGAGCAGGAGCCCAGCTGGGAGCTGGATTTCCTGACTGCTCCAGCGCCTTTCATCCAGGGCTTGTGGCAACTCCACAATTAAGAGCTTAATGCACGTAAGATATACTTTGCAAGCAAAACATTATTCATTAACAAATCTGATTAAACTGCTAATGCAGTGAGCGCTAGCACAAGTTCAGAAAGACAAATAGTCTCAGTGGTGCAGTGTTTGTGAGGAACATTACCTGTAAATGGATTTTAACTATTTAAATTGGCTTCTGTTCAGGAACTATGAAAAGACACAATGTAGCACAGAACACTTCATTTAGCTTACTGGGCTTAATGTGAGGAGGGAAAAACCTAAAGAATAAGGTTTCTGACTTCAGAACACTAATATGTGTAATTCTGCAAAGATATCTGTGTCATAATCCTGGACTAAAAAAAAAGCAAACCCAAATAAAAATAATAAATAAATAAATTCCCCCAGCAGCACTTCACCGATTATTAAAGATTTGTTGGTGAATGGTTTCTTACTGTGTGTAGAACATTTAAAACCCATTCCATATAGACTAAATCATGTTCAAATCCTGGATTCCACAAATGTACACTGTGCTTTGCTGCTGCACTAGTAAAACTCTTCAGCTTTCATCCCTTTATAAGCCTTCTGATATTTCAGATCATGGAGGCAAGTTGTTACAGGAGAATTTTAGCTTTTATCTTTTTAGTAAAGGTATATTTTCATCATTTTGGCAGAACTAAAAAAAGTTCCCACTGGCCACGACAGACATCTGATGGCTTTCCATCCTTTCTCACACCTGTTTTCCCCCAGTTTTTTTCAGAAGCCTGATATCAAATCCTGTAAGGAAGTATCTCAGGCTGATACATGCAAATAAGCTGTAATAGTTACTCCTGTTGATTGTGCTCCTGCTAAAGACAGGTCCATTGTGAGGCTTTCAGAAGAAGCTGCCCCACTGCAGGCAGACACCGAGCCCGTATGTGCAGCTGCGGGGAGCGCTGGGCGAGTGTGGCAGCCCGAGGTGAGGGATGGCTTGGAAGGATTCCCGGCGCTGCCTTCCTTTGATCCCTCTCTTAGAGGTGGTAGGTGCACGGCTTTGACCTACTGAACTGAGCTATGCTAATGTGGCCACAACACTGCAGTAATTATTTAATTGTAAGACCCAGAGCTCCAATTGCTTCCATACAATAGCAGCCTACCAAAATGCGTATTCCTGTGTAACCTGAAAAATGAATAGTTTAAAAAACTCTAGGTGTTTTCTTTTTACTCTTCTGATTGATCTTTTATTTCATTCTCTAAAACTCAAGATAAGCCTCAACTCAAAAGATCTGAGACCAATAGGAGTTTTGAGTAAATCAGAGCTATAAGATTTGGCCCACGGTTTCTAGAACTACTCCTGCAGCCTGAGAAACATTGCTAGTCAAATCCCCCAGTGATAACAAGCTGTGTACACACACTGTTTACAGTGGCCTGATATAAACTTTACATTATAAACTCAGCACCTTTTCCTCTTATAGCAGCCTGTTTCATATGTTCAAATCTTGTTTGATGGCAGTCACAAAACCAAGCAGTTTGCAATTTCTGAAACATCCAGGGAGATAGAAATCAAATGGTGCTCAAGCTAGTTAATTAAAACATTTCAGAATCTTTCACCTGCGGAGTCAAGCTGTTTTGTTAAGAGAAGAATTGAGAGACTAACAGAGCAGGTGCTGCCGCAAGCACAGATTGCCAGAGAAAATCACTTTATAGAAGCCCATCAGAAGTAGTCTGACTACAGGATCTAATAGAGAGGGCAGTGTATGCTCATTGCTTCTCATTACCTGATTGTGAAATCTTTAGTTTAAGAGAGCTCTTATTGAAGTCAATGGGGATTTTCCCAGAGTCAGACTGCAGGATTGGGACCACACTGTGCCATTATGGTAGATATCACAAAGACCAGGCTGCCTGTATTAGAGTTTTCAATGGCAGCATCTGATCTGAAGCCAAATGAATTTAATAGAACACTTTCCATTGATTTCTTTGCAGATCAGTCCAGGGGAAGAGTCACCCAATAGCTGAAATAGTAGAATGAAGCATCCTTGAAGTTGTTTAACAGGTTGTGAATATATATATA
>NW_005054314.1:4979207-4999227 GCF_000277835.1 Geospiza fortis
ACTCTCCCTCAAGTTAAAAAAAAGAACAGTTATTAAGGACTATGAAATGATAGTGCAGAAAGGAAAAACACCTAAGCTGCAATCAACTGGAATGATGTGCATCCTGCTTGGTATTTCAGGGCATCATTTATTGATTTTTAATGGAAAAGAATGTTAAAAGGTCAGAAGCAAACATCTGCACACCACTGCACATCTGAACAGTACCAATGAAGTCAATGATGCTTGATCCATTTGTGCAGAAAGACTAAGGCCAATGCTTACAACACCAAACGTCCAAGACCTGTCCTGCTGGGAGGTCTCTTGAGCCCTGGCTCTGGAGGACTCCCTCGAAATCATTGCCAGTGTATGCAAGCAAGAGTATTTGCCTCAAGCAGCAATTTGCAGGACACAAACCTTAATCTGTGTGATCTTTGGGGCAGAGGGGGTAATGTATCTGCATTTATATGGATCCCCCAGTCCTACCTAGGATGGTAGGTAACAGCATAAAAGCACAGTGCTTCTTTCCAGAAAAACTAAGAGAAGGGAAACTAGAGGATATTTTAAAGGACTTTTCTGAAAACATTTACTTCAGGAAGAAACCTTCCCAAACCCTTGTATTCCCACTAGGCTTTTAAAATGCAATCCCACCTTCCTACTCATCCCAATAAAAGCTATAACCAAAATAAGGCATTTTTACTGAGTTGAACATTGTTTCTCCCAGTGAACTAATCCCCTTCTGGAAGTTCATCTTTGCTAGGACAGATGTGTTACCTCTTTTCCATTGGTGCAGCTTTGTGTTAGCAGTTACCTTTGTGTTGCCTCAGAAGACAAGAACATGGACTTTACAGGGGCTAGAAAAGAGAGATATTCAGAAAGAACAAGTGGCAGAAAGATGGATGTGCAGTAATGAAGCGTCTTTTTTCAACTTATCTCTGTTTACTCCCGTGAATGAGCCCAAACCAGTAGTGTTCTCCTAGTCTCAACTGTACTGCTTGATATACATGTGTGAATCAAAGCAGATGAAACTATAATTTACAAGAGCTGCCTTCAAACATATAGGACTTTTTTTCTTAAAAATATCAAGAAAAAATGATTCTATTGTAATACATAGTCTGTGTTTGCAAATGCACTATTGTTTGTTATGTGTTAACTTCCCAGGGTTCCTAGCATGCATTACTGCCATGAACCAGCCCTCTCAAATGAGCACACCAGTCAAGATGAGATTGTAAAGATGAATTTCTTTCTTTTTCAGAGGTAATCTGTCCTTCTGGTGTTCCCTCCCCCTCTTAGATGTTCTTTCAGAGAAGTAAAGAGCCTTTTAAGCAGTTGCTTCCTTTCCATCCCTGTTCTTTTCTAAAAGGCAATGTCTCAGTTATAGAAGACTTGAGGAAGGGTACTGAACTGGAGTCAAACTTGAGATTCCCCATGCATCTACTTCTTCACTTGCCAAACTACTGCAATACTGAATCGTCTTCCAGGCTAAATTCATTACATGGAAGTCCTTTTATGAAAAGTGGCACATATTATTATGGTATCAATGTCTGATACCATTTTAGGACAAGTCTTAGAGCAAGATTTCTCTTCTCTCCTGAATGGAGAATGAGTACATATAACTAAATATAGTAAATATAACTAACTAGGTGCATTTTCCTCAGGAAGCAAACCTAGACTTTCAACACCAAAATCCCTAATCATCACTATCTCATATGAGAGGACCAAAAAATCACTATGAGGTGGATGATAAGCCATAGCAGACTGAAGCCTCTGTGCACATATAACTGGGACAAAGAACCATACCAGTCAGGATTACACATGCGTGCATAATTATCTGTTACCCAGCAATTATGTGGAGAAAGCACTGCCCATCTAGATCTGCAACAGCTACTGTGCACACACACAAAGCATCTACATGCTGCCTTATTGAGGAACAGGAATGAAACAACTTTTTTTTTTTTTAAAAAATCACCAAAGAGGACAAAAAAAGCATATGTTAAGGTATGATTGACAGCCGCCATAATGGACTGTCATGTCAAAAGAACTGCCTTGCTAATTCTCTTACATAATGAGCTAGATGCTAGGCTCTCCTTGCAAGTTTGATTGTGCACCCTTCCATCAATCTTACCGACATCTTGGCATCTAAAATACAGCAAAACCACTTAACAAGGGCTCTTTAAACAGGAAAGAGGAGGGATGTCTCTGTGTATTAAACGTGATGTGGAGGTTGCTATGGTAAATTTGAACATGAGAACATTGCAGTGCAAAATTCCATACTGGTGGCTAGAGCTGAAGCTAGCCATGCCTCCAGGTTCTTTAGGAATACTTGGATTGCATTATTCAATCAGTTGAAAAAATATGGTTCTGGAGCCACTTGCATGATAAGGATAAAGAAAAGTGCCTTTGTCTAATACTTTTCTTTGTGTGTGTCTGCAGATCCCCAGAGTATTGATGAGGAGTATCCAAAATAGGTTGTAGTATGTTCTCTCTGCAGCTTTCAAATATGGGGTTCCATCCCCCAGACTCCTTCAGTAACTAGGACTGGAAATATACATGCATTTCTCTCTCTCTTTTTTTTTTTTTCACTTCGTCTGGTTGTCACAGTTACATAATGCTGCCAGTTGTAATCGCAGCTCAGTGGTGTTGTTAGGCAACTCCGTTAGCTTTAGTTATTGAATTGAAAATTGCCATATAGGTGTCGACTATCTGCCCTGCAGTTCTGGTGATTATAGCTTTAACTATTGGCACTTCCCTCATTACCAGTTCTCTGAGTTCCCATTTTGCTTGCCAGATTTATAATCCACAGAGCCCCCTGAGCTGTGAACTGCTCCCACCCAAGCAATTGAAGATTAATTGCCAGCTCTGCTCCAGGGCCCTGTAGCAGAGGGGGACTGAACTGCTCATCAGAGTGAAGTTTAGTGTATAAACATTTACTGGGATTTACTGTTCTCGGGGTTATTTCATGTTTCCCCTTTAGAAGAAATTCTATGAGAAACCTACTGATTTCTCAGCTCCATAGTTACATTTCTTAAAACACTTTTTTTTGTTTCTACTCATCTTTATTGCAAAAGTACCAAAATAAGTAACACACTGCAAGCTCACTGATATCTCCACCGTGGCCCATAGCACACAGGAGCTGCCACCACCATTATGCCTACTTTATCCAGTGCCTTTGGAGTTTATTATTATTTATGCTGTTCTATTTCTCTATTTTTTCCTATATTTTTTCTTGCTGACACTTTGAAGTTCTAAACATCAGTTTAGCCTATGGTCCCTTTGTCCTTTTGGTCAAGAAGCATTCCCCTCCACAAAGTATCATTTTTTGCATGCACGATTCCATTGTTCTCCCTTTGCAAAAATCAAACTGTCTGGCAGACAAGTCCTGGGCTGACTGAGCACAAATGCTGATCTGACTATTCTGTATGATCCTCACAACTGAAGTTATTTTCAACCCCCTCAAACTTCCCTCTTTCCAGCACTTGGCTGGTTTCAACTTTCAGGGATTTTGTGCAATTCCAAACAACATTAGAGCCTTCTCTGTGCTTTTGTTTAAACACATTTAACAGGATTCTTGACTTTCTTCAACTCAAAAATATTCTCCTAAGGCACCTCCCCTCCCATGGCTCAAGAAATCAACCCCGTTCTTTGTACAGCATCTCTGACAACAACAGCACCAATTCTGACTCACCCAGCCAACCTCTACAATTTTCACAGTCAAAAATACCAGCCACAAAGAAACAGATTTCATACCTGAAATATCATTTCTCAAGCTCTGTCAGTACAACACTTCTTTAGCTGGGATTTCTTACTCATCTCATGCTCCCATGTCTCCTCATTGTAGTTCCAGGCTCCCCCAGTGCTCTGGATTCTTTCCAGCCCCCCAGTGCTCCTTCTTATTCAGCCTTTCCTCTCACCTCTTTCCCAGCAGCACCCAGGAAGCCTCAAAAGCTTTGTGTCCCTGCAGGACCCTCCCTTATTTGGACAGCTGTTGCCAAATTACTGCTTTAACTGATCAATTATTAGAATTGCACCAAGATATTTAAAAGCTTGTAGCTGTAGCTTTTAAATTCATGGGGTTAGAGGTGACTTTCTGAAAGCATGAACAGATATGGGGAAGTTACCAAGTCTGTTTTATTAATTTTAAATTTCATTGCTGTCCCTTATTTTTTAAAAAATTCCAATGAACATTCCCCCAGTATTTCTGTGTGTATTTTTCAAAGCTCTATGTCTGTTCTGGCCACATGTTCGTTCAGTTTGCTTATGAACACCTTGGCAACAAATTCATCCTCTGGATTCCTGAATCCTGGTCCTATGTACAAGTCTTGGCCATTTGCACATATCAGTTTAATATGAGTGAGATATTTGCACAGGCACTGGAAGTGAAATTTGGGGTGGGAAGAATATTTATGTGATAAAAGCATGTGTTACAGACTCTGATTTCTGTTCAGCTTCTGATTTCTACCTCTCACAGGCCTTCTTGGTGATCTTGGATACTGCTTTACTCCTTTATGACTCAACTTCCTAGCTGTAAAATAGTGAGGATAATGTTTGGAATTGTAGGAAAAAAACCACTAGACAGGAAAGTAAATAGAAAGATAAAAAGATCTTTTGCTCTCATCTGTTGGAGTAAGGTTTTTTTCCCACCTAGCCCTCTTCAGAGTACTTGACAGTGAAAAAAGAATTGTGTTTCTCAGTGGGCTAGATAGTCTCAGCTAGAGCATTTCTCCATTTTTAAAAAGTATCTCTCATTTCAGTTGTCATTCAGGTAATCTGTTTTGTTTGGGGTTTTTTTTCCCCCACTTGTGTATCTGTTCTACTTCTAGCTTTGTTATCGTGGGTTCAAAAACATTTCCACTCTTACTATTCAGATGGTTTTGTGTTCAAAACTCCAGACATCAGCAGTATATGACTTGTAACACGACATTTAATATTTTTTCAAGTGTACATTTCTCTATGGGGCTTTTGAAATTGCTTTTAGTAAGGGCTATCTCTTAAGAGAAGAAAAAAAATCATGGCTGCCTTGCTTTGCATTACCATGTAAAATCATCTTTCTACTTTTTGCAGTTTTGTGGTTTCTTCTATGACAGTACAGATTAATGGATGCATTTTTTGTTTCTCAGAAAGATCTAATCATAACATGCAAAGAAAAAGAAGTCAGTGAGAAGCCTCTGATCAGCCAACTCTCCCTAGATCAAATGCTCTCTGTTTGGGAACATCTGCCTTAAAAAATACCACCTGTTCATAAAAAAATAGCAATAATAAAGTGCTCATATGTCAGATATTGCAAGGAATGTTTAAAAGCTTATAATAATCATTCCTTGTAAAGTAACTAGGTTATAAATTTGAGCTGAAGATATTGAAGAGCCAAAGCAAGTACATCTGCCTCTGTGGTTGGTATGACAGGATGGTACATGTAGAGCCATGAGCACATTATAACATTTGATATTTTTAATCAAATCCCATTTTAAGATGTGATGTGTGTTACTCCACTAAAGGTCATTTTAGTTACAGTAGCATTAAGGGTTTTCAATAAAACATTTTAAATGCCAGTTATATAACTGCTTTTAAAACATTTAACAGCCACATTGGTTACATGACCTGAGACAAAGGATATTTTCTCAGCACTTTGATATATTGTGGCTAGATTATCCTTATGGGAACGTTCAGTTCCATAATGGCCTCAGGTCATCCCATAATACGTGGTATAGGATTTTTTTCACCAAAACAATAATTGCTAATGAAGCCAATGGTGATGGAAGTTCAATGACATGGCAGAGGATGGAGACTGCAGTCAATAATAGCAGCAGACACTGGCCAGTACAAGAAGTTCATCAGCACTATTCAAGGACAAAGAGATGTAGCAATAAGGAATGAGCACACACAGATCTGGGTCTCAGCACTGCATGGACATTACAGAAAAATAACTCAAGGAAAACAGGAGTTCTTTCCTCCTCTGCCTTTCCAAGAGTTTTTGCACCATTAAAACGTGCTAGAATATAAGATATACATAATGTAATACAGAATATATAGGATATGTTTCAGGACTTCACAACCAGGTGTCCCTGGGCACAGACAGAGAAACACCTCTCCATACCTCTCCTGTGAGGTGAACCAGCTCCATGTGATGTACAGGAGCCTCCTGCCAGATCTCATTATTAGGGTAGACAGCTATTTCCTGTTAGGTTCTCTGCAGAAAGGTATCAGTGGAGCAGCATTTTCAGCTGTGGCATCTCCCCTGCCACTCTCAGATGCTGGATCTTGCCCCCAGACCCAGCAACCTTCTTGACTCACAATCCACGTGGCAGATCATCAGCCAATCAACAGGACACATTCCTCTCTGTTTCTTTAATTTTTTTTACTTACTTATCTCTCTGGGTTTTGGGTTCTTGTGTTGCAGCCACCTATCCACCTATTCCTGGACTGTGGAGCATGGATGGGGTGGGCAGAGGGTCCTAGCCATGCTTGTAGACTTCTGCTCCCTCAAAGCAAAGCAAGTGGATTTTTTTTTTTTAATAAAAAGAAAATATTTGTTGCAAAAAATGAAAAAAAAATAATATATTGTTGTTTTCTTCTGCTCTGGGCAGGAGTTATTTGATGACCTTCTGAGAGCCTGTCCACCATGAATTATTCTAAGAAAATGTGTATATTTGTTGAAAAGCAATATACGAAAAACTAACAGTGGCAATCCTTTTTCACTGCTCTTAGGCATCCTGTCTTTCTCAGTGACTTCAGGTCATAATGAAATTAAGAAGTTTCTGTGTTTCAGAATAATATCTTTTGCAGCCAATTTTATCACGAGCCAATGAAATAAATGTTTCCAAAGTGAACAGCTGGCATCTCTTTTCATAAAAGATTCCCTTTTAGAACACTATTTCCAAACAATATTACAGTGGCTCCATTCATATGGCTATAGTTAAGACTGTGTCAATACTTCTCTTATAAACCTTGTTTTTCAAGGGTTTATAACTTTACAGCTGAGCCATAATTAGCTGGGATTTGGGTTAAGGCACAAGAGTTTAGTCTGTCTGTGACGGCATTTTTGCTAATATTAATAAAATCAGTTTTAAATCATAGAAAAGTAAAACACAGTAATTTATATGCATAAAAAGGATTCTTGAAAATTCAACAGCTTGGATTTTAAAAAAGAGATTTTGACAAGTGATTAGAATATACTGTGATCTCCGTATTTTTTGTCTTTTTAAAAGAAAAAGAGAAAAAAAAACACCCCCACTTTAGAAACTCAGTTTGACAAACATGGAAATTCAAAATCTAAGTGGATGGTCTCTGCTTAATTTATGTTGTTATGAAGAATGGGTACAATGGTCTCATTAAAAGGCACAGAATCAAGCTTGTGTTCTGTGGCTTTACTCAGTTCTTGATGGCATATAAGCAGAGTTTTTAATACTTGATATGATTTTGTTTGAGTATTTTATGACAATACCAATTTGCATCCTGCCTGTTGTTTTATGGGCACTTCAGTCTCAGCCAATAGCCCACTTTCTGCACCCCCCATTTCCAAAGCCATTCTTCATTACAGTGCAAAATGAATCCTTTCTGTTTCCCATTCCAGTCATCCTCTGCCAGCCCAGGTCCCCCTTTCAGCACGAGCCCACCCTGGGTTCTGTCACTGGGCTCTCCTGGCTGCAGCAGGATTGCATGGCAGGGAGAGGCAGAACTGATTCACTCACTCTGTATCCTCATGGCAGGGAACCAACAGTGAGGAATACATGTGGTGACACACAGGGGGGTACAGCCCAGGATTTTACTCACAGACATCCAGAGTGACCTCTGCATTAATACAACCACATGACACCCCTTCCCCTTTCTTCCCTGTGTAGGCACTGTCAGTGTTTTCCTCCTTCTTCCCTTACCAGGCAGTTCTCCATGCACCCCGAGTTTGGTAACATAACCTCCTGACTTTTTTCCTGAACAGAAGGATAATTGGGGTGATTCGGAAACACACCTATTTAGGCTAGTATGTTATCTCCAGTGATGCTGAACAGAGCAAAAGGGACAGCCTTTCACCTCAGCATTCCGACACAGTGGAAACAAACACAAACCTTTAAGGTTTGAGTGCAAACAGCAGCCACAGAGCTCTCCTTGTTACCGCTGCTGACTGATCTGTTTGGGAATTGCAGGCTAGGATGACTGTATCCCTCCCAGTCCAGAGTTAACTGTGTTACACAGTCAGAAGCCTTCCTGAACTCTGTGGCCGTCACCCTCCACAAAAGCATGAAGTTAAAATTGTTTCTCTGAATTCAAATGGAATCAATACTTCCCAGGAGACAGAAGGGCTTTTCTTTTCTACACTGAGAAAAGAATCAGTGTCTGGAGTTCTGCTTTAAAGTTTTCATTCAGCTACAGGACACCACTAGGAAAAAACAGCAGAGATTGGGCACCTGCTTTTTTACCTTGATCAGCCCCAAATCATAGAATTTGATATTTTATATAAAGGGAGCTTGCTGTTGCTCTTGCATGCAGCTTTTTAGACTATACAGTCTGGCTCAAGCAAGAAACCCATGCTTATTCTTTTTTGGAGCTTTTTAATTTTTACTTGTAGCTGAATCCTCTAGGTCAATTGTATCTGCAGGGGTGGGAGAGGAATTTAATTGCTTTTACTTCCTACCTTCATCTCAGGGTGACCAGTCCATTAATAATGCACAGGAAGCAACTAGGAAATGCATGGTAGATTAGGGATTAATTGATATTTGGAAAGATTTCAATCCACATTTGAAGGAAAAGGTTATGCACTGTAGTCCAGCTCTAGTTACTATGTGCATTTGATTATTACTTCTTACAGCCCTGCTTCTTATGGTTTTAGATCGGTTTCCCCCCTTCTTTGGCCAACAAGGCTTTTACAAAAATTTCCTTGTTTGTTTCTTGCTAGAGATATTTTCTACATTTCTGATAGCACTCAATATCAAATAAATACATATATTCCTCTGTATTTTCCAGTAACTGAGCTTTTTCTGCACTGACACCACCCACAGTTCCGTTATGAACAATTTGACTTTCCAAAATGTTATTGATTTCTCTGCTTGGAAGGTACAAGATTAATAGCTTTACAGGCAAAAGTCCTTCAATCCATTCACTGAATAGGTGCTGCAAGCTTGCTTCAATGCCTGCAGATGTGCTTCAGCACATCACTTTTAGTTAGAAACATGAGTGAGGCACTTCTCAAATCAACAAGGCACTAAAATACAGGAAACAGATGGGTAATTCCAGTGATGTCAGGACAGGAAGGTATGATTTAGTTGGTTTGAAAAGGATGAGCCTGACAACTCGACTTGTTTTGCCATAGAAATGATAATGACTTCAGTAAGTTCTTTAGCCATTTTAGAGGCTTCAGAACAGCTAATACTGACACCCATAAAACCAGTAACTACTGGTAGCAGAATTTGACTCTAGCTGTCAGGAGTAAGGGATGAGTGTAAAGAATAGAAGAACCAATAGTAAAGATATATTAGATTCTTTTAAGACCTTGAGAAAATCACCATCTTTTGTCAATGCTAGTTACATTAAAAATAGACTAAAATAAGGAATGTAACATAAATGTCCAGTTACAAGCACTTTGATAATGTTAGGTGAATTGGGCAAAGACCTTTTGAGGACCCCTGGTGTTACAGCAGCTTTTATGATGGTATTTGAATTTGAGAGTAATGGATTCTTCTAAGCAGCTAAAGCCAGACTATTTGGAAAAGGTTCAGGGCTGCTAAATGCACACTGCAGAGAATGTAAAATTTGAGTGGCCATCTCAATCTAGGACTGAAATGTCAAAGGAGAGGTAGACCTGTGTTTCTTATGTGGTACCATGGAGTATTTGGAATGCTAATCATGGAAACACTTAAGTACTTCTGTAATAAACTGCCCCTTTGGGAGCAGAGCTAGACTAGTTACTAATGTCTGTCAAGATCCAGTAAGTGAGTAAAAAAACAGTGCTGGTGACTGTCCTTTGCAGCAATCGGTTGGGATTGGAGGAGTTCATCCCCTGAGCTAGTAAAGGTCACATCATAAGTGACTTTTACAGTCTACCTGTGAGTGTTTTGCACTGCCAATGCAGTTCTGTTCTAATTCCCTCTTTGACAGACCAAGAGAAAAGGAAAGTTATTGAAATATAAGAAGTATCTCAAGAAGATGCCCGGGAGGAATCTTTGCTCATCTCACCACATCACACAGTCATAACAGCTCTCAAAATGCCACCTTTTTTCCATCGCATGATATCTTATTTAAATACCCTCTGTCTAATGAGTATGAACAGTAAGCAGCATATCCTATATTACAGTATTAAATTTAAAAATATGTTTTTACAACTATTGTTAAGAGCAGTTTTCAAATCCCTTCAGTGTTTTTCATCTATAGAGGTATTTGGGGTATCTTGCTAATTCTGGTTTTAATAATGTATTTGGTGAAGGTTATCTGAGTTTCGTCTCTTAATCTAGGAGACTTTGCAAGCACTATTTGCAAGCACTGATTTATCTGCTTTGATTCATTAAATAAATGAAGAAAGAATTGTAAACTGTAGTGGTGCCACAATGGGGTAGTTATGCTTTATTTTAATTAAAATCAGGATCTACAAAATATTTTATTCAGCAGCTATCTACCTTGCTGTTCTTGGCCTAGTTTCTTCAAGTACCTAGAGATTCTGCTGAAGTCTTCATTTGCTCAATCTGCCAAATCCAGAGCTGCATTCTGTGTACAGCTCAGACTGCAGGCACATTTTCAGCCAAAAGAATCTGAATTCTCTGGTCACAAGCATTTGTGTAAAGCCTGTGTTGCTTTTAGACAAATCTGCTCTACTTTCCACAACTTCCAGGCTCTGTACCTTGCTGTGGTTGCAAACTTCCCCTGGAACATTTGAGGAAAGAAGACTCCACAACCTTCCATTTCTATTTTACTTTCCACCCAATCTCTGCAGGAACCCAGAGATTGTCATGGGCAAACTTCTGGCTCCACTGAGTTTGCTGACCAAGAATCACAAAAAAATAACGAAACTTGTGCAATCATCACAGCACAAAGCAATACAAGTTCTTTCAAACAGAGGAAGCAAAACCTAAAGAGAGTTTCCTTACCTTTGGTGAAACTCCCAGCTATGTGGTTTATGGCTGGCCCTCTGTTCTTAGTCATGCCCAACATATCCCGAGTTCTGCTGGAGAAAGTAGATTGTAATTACCAATCAAATAAATATGAGTTTCCATCACAGCTTATTTTTCATTTTACTTGGCAATGATCTCATCCCTCTCAAAATCAGTTACATATTGCCTTGGAGACCACAGGTTACCTGAATGTTGCTAGGATGCACCATTTGCCTGATTCTCTCTCCTTTTCCTCAGCCACATTGCCCACTCTCTGTGCTGTGAATCCACTTGGATATTGCCATTCTGCACCCCTGTGCTGGGAAGTTCCTAAGTGGCCATGTTGCTTACCTTCCTTCTCACTGCACTGTGCTTATCTTGAAACACTGAACAGATAATATTTGCATGTGCATTTATCCCCTAGATGGGCTCGGTTGGCCTTTTGTGGGAAATGTTGCAAACAGACCACAAATGAAGTTGATGTGAAACTGAGAAAAGCAGGTGGATAGTGTTATATACAGAAAAATTGAGAGGGGATGTGGAAGACAGAACAATCTACTCTCTAAACTTCTATACAATCAGTGCAGTTTATCTGATTGACCTGTATTACCACTGGCAGCAAAAAGCTCCAGTTGGGAAGCACTTGTTGGTACTGACAGCAAAGGGAAATGGAGTGAAGAAACCTGAATGAACTGAGCTGAAAGAAATAAGTAGCCCAAGTACCTTTTCCTTCCTAATCATCATGTTTTAATACAACAGAATAAAGTGGCATATAAAAGGGCAATGTGCATTTTCTTCAAGGACTTGTTGAAACCCATAATACAGTAGCTTTGTAATTTACTGGTAATAGGTACACAATACAAAAGATCAGGAGCAGAATACTATCACTATATTTAGAGATAATGCTGCTTTTCTTTCATAGGCTTGATATAAACTTTGATTACATAGCATTTCTTTAATTTGCTGCTATTCAAGAAAACCCTTAGAGCACTGCAGCAAGCAATGCCTCTCTTTTACATTTGCATTTTTTAATTTGCATTTTTTAATTTCCCAGACTGCAGCTCCACACCTACACAGGCTTCCCCTGTGGGAAGGAAGAGAATATATTTCAGTATGAATGATACTGTTTTCTTCTCAAATAGCTGTAATTATTAATTCCAGAGATTTACAAAAAAATCACTTTGCTACTGTTTCACTTAAGTGTGTAGGGTTTTTTTCCTAACTAACATCAGATGCCAATCTATTGCTCCACTGGTACCCATTTTAAATAGGGCAGCCAAGCAAAAAGTTCAGCCTGCTCAAATGACTGGCTGCTGCTCTCAGCAGCCTGCTCCTGCATTCCTTGCATACCCCAAAACGACTCTGAGTGCAAGAGGAGTTTGGTGCTTTTAAAGGAAGAGCCATTATGTCCATAATAGGTTAAGCCCCCCGTGGCACATCAATGGCAAGAATCTAGACCAGGTTACTGAGCACCACAGACTATTTACTAACCAGCAGGGACCAGTTTAGTCAATACCTTTAAACGTGTACTAAACCCTGATTGTAGGAGCTGGGGTAGGTGCCTGTGGCCTGGGTGATGCACATTTTAAACCCCACTGTTCCTCTCTTGGATGGGGACCTCAGCCTGGATCTCTTCCATCTCTTTAGAGTGTCAAGCTCTTCCAAAACATTCAGAAAAGGCTGTGACAGGAATATCCTATAAAACAATGGTTATATCACTCATATGGCAAGTGACAAAGTTGGGACATCGCATCGAGTAATTCAACCACTGCATAAAACACAAATTGTGGCAGTGACACTGGAAGAGGCTAAGAGAGCCCACAGCACTCAAAAATCCTAGTGGGCAGAGCCCTTCTGAGACCTAAATTTAATTCTATATGCCAGATTTAGCAGAGGGACATCTAGCTTTCCATTTCCTAGAAGATGTCCAATTAGCAGAAAAAAAAAATTCTTCCTCGCTCTGTTTGGTAGAGAAGTGTTAGCTTTTTTTGAGCATAAACCTTCAAGAGAAATTTCAGAATCCCAGGTGACACCTATGCACTCAGAGGCCAGAGAGCTGTCCTTCCCTGGGGCATCTGCTCCTGTCTCACCCACCAGTTCCCTTTTCGATACGGTGGCTCCTGGGACTGGCATTTTTATCTTCCCCACCTGGTCCAGCTTTGCAGGCAGAATCAGTGTCTAAGGTGGATTTCTGTATCTCACACAGAGTCCTGCCCCTGAAGAGCCTGGGATGCTAAATTTAAAGCATGACATAAAGAGAGAAGGCAACAAGCAAAATTAGACCTGGAAAAAAGATGGCAGCAGGAGGGCAATGGCTCTGCTCAGGAATTTAGCCAAGTACTAATGCCTGTCTGTTGGAGTGTATCTGTCTCCAGAACAACTCCATCTACAGGCTGAGGCAACAAAATGAATTATTTGACTTTCTCTATCCAAGACCTTGCAAAAGAAAATTTACAAACACATTGTGTCTTCCCAAGACTGAACATTTGCTCACATAACAAGGTGGGGAGAAAAAAAAAAAGACATGACTTTTATATAACAGTACCATCTTGCAACAGCTGCCATAACAATATTTTATTTGTCAGTCTTTTCTTATCCCATGTCTCTTGAAGTTGGCTAGGTTACTCCATCAAAGATCAGGAGCAATAGCATCACTTCAGATAAAAGAAAAAGAGGGAAGTGTGCTGTACACAATCTGCCCATCACATCACCTCACAGTTACATCAACCTAACAGGCACCACATCTATGAAGAGTTTACAGACATGGCAATCCATGCCAGCTGCAGCTTGTTCTCAGGTATGGGAAAAAATGCTCCACTCTTATATGGTGCCTATAATTTAAAATGCTGTACACAGATTAATTAATGTAATGTTCTTTATGCACATCAATACACTGAGTCAGAGAAAGATTAAATAAATGACAAAGCATGAAATTTAACAGACACAGGAAGCAGCAGAGCCATAAACAACACTAAACTCCCAGATTTCACAAAAAAACCCCTTGTACTCTAATGCAACTATATAATTTCCCTTTCTTAAAGTATATGTTTCAGACAGCAAATTCTGCTGTGCGCAGCATTGAGCACATCATCAGCTCTTTGCAAGTACTGAACTGAATAAATAATATTATCTATAATCCCAGTACTATGTTTTAAACCACTACATCTATTGCAATTTGAAACCTTTGTATTTAACTGACTTTGGTAAAGATAATTCTGAAAGCTGCACTATCTTGGTACGACTAATTAATATGTAATAATAATGATAATCATGACCAATAATGCTGTTTTAATAAGGATTTAATCCTACAGATCATTTTATGAAAGCACTTTGATAATAATGATTATTTATTCTTACAGTGCGTTTTTCATGTTAGCAACTTGATGATTAATAAAGCTAAAGAAATAAAGAGATACAAAAAATAACAAGCTTATGAGACTGCTAATATGCTGAGCTTATTTAATAAACCTCACCAAATATAAAACTGTAAGGGAGATTCTCTTGGGAGAAGGGGAAAAAAAACCCCAACATAAAGCCCCTGAAGGCTATGTCAGCAGGATTGAATTGACCTGTGTATCACTGTCATTTCCATTGTCACTCTAGCAAATAAAATAAAATAATAAATAGCATTTAGTGCATTATGGGCTAGTCAGCTGGTGTAAAGAGGTGCACTGGCATTAATCTAAAGGACCTGTGCATCTGGACCAGCATTTTCAATGGCCTGCATAAGCATAAGAAAATACCAAGTATGTCCTGTCCATGACTTCAACAGCCAGCAGAGGAAGGACACGTACTGTCAGTGCTCACATCCTCTGGTGACAGTGGATGTACTTAGCTACTTAGCTAAGTATTGGGACTGGGCATACTGAGATCTTTCAGGGGCTTTTTTGGCTGCAATAGAAGTGTCTCTTGCCTTCCTTCTCTTGTGTTCCCACTCCTGCAGCTAAGCCAAAGGCTTTGGTATGACCCAAGTTAGATTTTCATAGATATTCATATCAGGCCAATAGAAAAATTCACCTGGTCCAAAAAAAAATCCTCTATAAGGGATCCTTTTAGCCTACAAAGCATTGCATAGGCAGCATTTTGCCAAAATAGCTTAGAAAGGAAATCACCTGAGCTGGCACAATTTATAGCAGCAAAAGAAATCTTCTGCAGGATGGTTTATATAATTGGAGAAGTCTGGTTAGCAATACAGGCAATTTTTATACACAGTACTCAATGCTCATCAAGAAGCTTTTACTGGTTTGACTTCCCTGGCAAAGTCTTGGTAGTAGAGACCAATTTTAAGAGATCTATTCATCAGCAAAGGTCTCTCCTGGAAGGTGAAATTTCTTGCGTTAAGTAAATTTCTACTTTAAAGAGTCCCCTGAATTTGTTCCTACCCGGCACAGATTGCTCCAGTAGCAATGTGAAAACAGGAAGAAATGGGTTATGGGATGCACAAGAGAGGAGAGAATTCCCAATGAGAAGGTATACTGAGGCATGAGATATTAATGGAAATCATCCACAGTGATTTGCTCATGGGCTCCACAGCAATGTCCACATGCTGGAGCCAGGGAAGTGGAGAAGGGAGTATCAACCTCAGGTGTAAGACAGGGAGGCAGGGGCAAGTCTTTGGAAGAAAAGCTGAAGAAACCATTGAAGGGAAATTCAGCAGTTCTTTCTCTTCAAAATCATATTTGCTCAGGCAGTGTAGGGACTGATTGTGCAGTGAAAGATCTAAAAGAACAAAAAGAGATGCCAGGTAAACAGAAGCCCTCTGATAAAAGAGAAGCCCAGCTCATGGTCAGAGAAAATACATGATGGTAAGAAATAGCTGGCGTGTTTTGAATACACACTATATAAACACTGTCTGAAGTTCATGGAAGTACTGAATGGAACCAACTATCTCTTTGTTAAGGGGATGAACAAAATTTCATTCCAAATAACTATCAAGAGTAGCCTCCAGCCACAGAAAGCAAATCTGAACAGGAAGAGATCTTAGCAGATCCCATACCAGCTTTCTACACTACTGGTCGATCCTTCTCCAAAGTAATTTGTGAACAAATAGAATAAAGGGCACATCATATTTTCTAACTAAATAAATTATGTTGAATGAGAGTACAAAGTCATAAAACATTTTCAGGCTATTAGCTACATAAGAATTGAGGAGAAGACAGAGTGCTCCACACTGCATTCCTAGTGTTACATATGATAAGTAGAGACAATAGAAATCAGTGGGAAAAATTGGCGTGCAGTGATTTCCTTCCCTGGGCCTCCTGCAATTTGCAGAACTCCGCAGAATTTCTTGGGCTGCTTGGTCAGCTTTCTCTTTTGCTGAAATATACTTGGATTTCAATGCTAACTACCACTGCTACAAAAGGAGGGTAGTTATAAAAGGTTGATTTGCAAAAATATTTATAAATTCTGCAGCTTTCTATTTTTAGGTGTTCAATTTAAGGCTTCTGGTGGCTGCAGACATCTGTCTTGTCAGAGATTTCTCTGTGGTGCTAACAGAAGTGAAGACTTAGATTCATCATGAAATGGGAACTGGGACTTTGATTCTACAGAAAATAGAACCCAGAGGAGAATCATAAACACACACACACATTTTCTTTGCATATAAATGTTTCTATTATTCTGATGCCAAGATGATTTTTTGCCTTTTCTTTTATATACCTTTTTTATAACTTTCATGTATCTTCAGTACTCTTAGCATGCATACTTGTAACTCTTTAAGTCTGATAACTTAGCATAGCCCCAGTATTCTGTGAGGCCAGGAGACCAAACATCCTAACTCATAGCAGGAGGCTGGCAAACCAAGGTCGATTCTGGAACATATCGTGCAAACTGGAGATTTGGCCCAGCCAGGGGGGAATTCCACGGATGGGGGAATATCACACCATTCATCCAAGCCTCCCATTGGGGCATCCTTGATAGATCTGCTAATTTATAAGGTCTATAAATTGTATAGGTGATCTGTCGTGCATGTGCATTACAGTGCATCCCACCTTGCTGAAGTGGTGGACCATAAGGATCCTTATTAAAATAATGAGGTAAAAACCCTTATCCCTTAACCATGCTGGCTCTGAATTTTCTAAGGCCAGGATAAAGCATCAATTCCCAGGATTGTTCAGCAATGGAAATAAATAGGAATTTTGTTAGGGATTTCCAGTGGAATCAAGATGGAGCCAGGCTGTAGTCAGTAACAGCTTTCAGGACATCAGCAAGCCTAGAACGATATAATATTTTGTATGGAAAAGACCTCTAAGATCACCCAGTCTAACAGTTAACCCAACATTGCCAAGGCTACTACTAAACCGTGACCCTAAGTGCCATCTACACATCTTCTAAATACTTTCAGGGACTGTAACTCAACCACTTTTCTGGGCAGCCTGTGCTTGACAGCCCTTTCAGTGAAAGAATTTTTCTCAATCTCAAATCTAAAGCTCCTCTGGCACAACTTGAGGCAAATTCCTCTTGTCCTATTGCTTGTTACTTGGGAGAAGAGACCAATCCCCATCTGACTACAACCTCTTTTCAGGCAGTTGTACAGAGTGATAAGGCTCCCCCGTGCCTCCTTTTCTGCAGGCTGAACACCCCCCAGCTCTCTCAGCTGCTCATCACACCTGTGCTCCAGACTCTTCCTTAGCTCTCTTCCCTTCTCTGGACACACTCCAGCCCCTCAATGTCTTTCTTGTCATGAAGGACCCAAAACTGAACACAGGATGTGAGATGTGGCCTGACCAGTTCCCAGCACAAGGGGATGGTCACTGCCTTGGTCCTTCCTCCCACCCAGATTGATGCCATCCACATCTGAAGATGCCCTCAGTCCCCTGGTTCAGATCATCAATCAAGATGTGATAAGAGAACTGGCCCCAGTACTGAGCGATGGTGCACACCACTGGTGACAGCCCCAGCTGGGTGTCACTCCATTCCTCTGGGCCTGGCCATCCAGACAGTTTTTACCCAGTGAAAAGTGCACCCATCCAAGGCATGAGCAACCAGTTTCTCCATGAAAATGCTGTGGGAAATGGTGTCAAAGCATTGGCCCTTCTAATTTTCTCCCTGAGTAATCTCATGACATCTCTGTAGTCCTCCTGAGTTGTGTGCCCCTTCTTCCTAAAGTCAAACTCTCCTTTTGTTCCTGACTTACAGCCAAATCTCTCTGTGCAGCTGGGACAGTCTTTTGATGCATGGGGACAGCCTGTTCCTGTGCTTATACACTTTCCTTCTTAAACTATGTCCAGCTCTCCTGGACTCCCCTTCAGGACTGCTTCCCAAGGAACTCAGTCAACCAGTCTCCTAAACAGGACAAAGTCTGCTGGAAATCCAAGCATGTCTGTTTGTTGGACTCAGTTGTTGCTGTTCAGCCTAATGTGAACTCCTAAGGTTTGTGTTCCCTTTCACTTAGTTTGTGTTTCAGCAACACACAGCTTAATATCTCTGCTTAACCATGTACTCTTGGTTAATGGTTCCCTATGCAGTCTGTCAATGCTCTCCTCAGTTATTCTGTATTTCTGTATAACTTGGAATGTCAGCTGAAGTAAAATTAAAGTTATCAGAAGCCCATTTGCTCACTGTTTGTGCTAGGAGACCAAAGCCCAAGAGTTGAAAGGGAAACTTTTTCCTTGAAGGATTATCCCAAATACCATTTTCACAAAGGCTGGAGAGTGTATAATACACAGAGAAGAGATCATGCAATACTTCTCCTGGAGTCTCATCAACACCATATTTGAACAACAGAAATGCAAAAGGGGGAGGAAAAACCTGCATGCATGTCCATGGGACGATCAGCATGGACCACGTGATAGGTGTGTGGTGTGTTAGTTATGAAAATTCTACTAGCTAGGAGAAGGCTTTGGACGAGCAGAGTCTAAAAATGTGATTATTCAGGCTATAAAGAATAAGAGGTGCTGGAGTTCCATATTCTGGAGTACATGGAAAGAATATTAAAGCATGGCAATGAGGAAAACTTTTTGGAAAAATCACCCTGCTTAAGGGACTAAACTCAGGCGTGGTTCACAAGGGAAGCAGTGTGCTTCTGCCATCAGCAAGGTACAGGGCATGGAAGACAAAATTAAGCTCAAGAACGAGTTGGTAAAAACTGGGAGAATACCTTCGTGTTTCAGATCCAATCATGGTTTATGATATGGTTGGTTTTGATCAATTTGATTTGCATGCTGCAGCTTCTATTACAAAATCCAGCACAGGATATAAAATACTTTGTTTGTTCTTAAGATTTCCATTTTTCCATTCCTATAAGGTTCAAAAGAATCTTTTGCTTGTGCTATTTTGCTCATACCATACTTGAAAGCAGAAACATGTGAACTGTTTGTTTATCCTCAGGGCAGGTGCTCTGTAGATTATCACAGTCAAGCTTTGTTGTTCTGCACTACAAAGTCTTCAACCTTGACCTGAGAGGTTGTTTTTTCCCATTTCCCCACCCTCTGAGAAAAGGAAAAATAAAGTGAAGATGGAGAAATCATTCTGTATTCTAAGCTAGTGCTCTGTCTTGCTTTAGTAAAGCCTTTGTTGTACATAAACATGTACAAGTTTTCTAGTTACCTGTACCTGGTGTTAGTCAGCAATGAAGCTGGTCTGGGGCTGGAATCACTGTCTTGGTGTGGGTACAAAATCAGAAGTGCAGACTCTTGTGGGGAATTCAGCAGTGTTAATTGTATGACTTGGCAATACTCAGGGGAAAACTTCCAGGTGACATGTAAGGAAATAACACACATATATCTTACTTCAATATGAAGGAAACCAGAGTGCTCATCTCCCTGCAGTGTGTTGACAACTTTACCCTTACACTGAATGATGACACACAGGTGGAATTATCTTGTTCTAATAAGGATCTTTTAGAAAAACATATATAACAACAAAAGTCTGCAAAGGCTTTTTCCTCCCAGACAAATATTGGATAAATCCTAAATTCTGGAGTTATTTCAAAAGAGTAAATCTGTAAAAAATAAAAAATGTTTTCTATTTATTGG